>NW_028187434.1:0-32000 GCF_964204655.1 Triturus cristatus
GAAGCTCTGCTGACTTGGTTCTTAGGCTCTAGAGCCGCTCTGCTGACCTGGTTCTGTGGCTCTAGAGCAGCTCTGCTGACCTGGTTCTCTGGCTCTACAGCAGCTCTGCTGACCTGGATCTCTGGGTCTGGAGCAGCTCTGCTGACCTGGTTCTTAGACTCTAGAGCAGCTCTGCTGACCTGGTTCTCTGGCTCTAAAGCAGCTCTGCTGACCTGGTTGTCCTGCTATAGAGCAGCTGTGCTGACCTGGTTCTCTGGCTCTAAAGCAGCTCTGCTGCCCTGTTCTATGGCTCTAAAGCAGCTCTGCTGACCTGGTTCTTAGGCTCGGGAGCAGCGCTGCTGACCTGGTTCTCTGCCTCTAGAGCAGCTCCGCTGACCTGGTTCTCTGCCTCTAGAGCAGCTCCACTGACCTGGTTCTCTGGCTCTATAGCAGCTCTGCTGACTTGGTTCTCTCCCTCTAAAGCAGCTCTGCTGACCTGGTTTCTCTGGCTCTACAGCAGCTTGGTTGACCTGGTTCTCTGGCTCTAGAGAAGCTCCACTGACTTTGTTCTTAGGCTCTAGAGCAGCTCTACTGGCATGGTTCTCTGGCTCTAGAGCAGCTCTGCTGACCTAGTTCTTAGGCTCTAGAGCAGCTCTGCTGACCTGGTTCTCTGGCTCTAAAGCAGCTCTGCTGACTTGGCTCTCTGGCTCTAGAGCAGCTCTGCTGACCTGGTTCTCTCACTCTAAAGCAGCTCTGCTGACCTGGCTTCTCTGGCTCTACAGCAGCTCATCTGACCTGGTTCTCTGGCTCTAGAGCAGCTCTGCTAACCTGGTTCTTAGGCTCTAGAGCAGCTCTGCTGACCTGGTTCTCTGGCTCTAAAGCAGCTCTTCTGACTGGGTTTCTCTGGTTCTACAGATGCTCAGCTGACCTGGTTATCTGGCTCTAGAGCAGCTCTGCTGCCCTGGTCCTCTGGCTCTGAATCAGCTCTGCTGACCTGGTTCTATGCCTCTAGAGCAGCACTGCTGACCTGGTTCTCTGGCTCTAGAGCAGCTCTGCTGACCTGGTTCTCTGGCTTTAAAGCAGCTCTGCTGATCTGTTCTATGGCTCTAAAACAGCTTTGCTGACCTGCTTCTCTGGCTCAAGAGCAGCTCTGCTGACCTGGTTCTCAGGCTCTATAGCAGCTCTGCTGACCTGGTTCTCTGGTTCTACAACGGCTCTGCTGACCTAGTTCTCTGGCTCTACAACAGCTCTGCTTACCTGGTTATCTGGCTCTAAAGCAGCTCTGCTGACCTGTTCTATGGCTCTAAAACAGCTCTGCTGACCTGCTTCTCTGGCTCAAGAGCAGCTCTGCTGACCTGGTTCTCTGGCTCTAGAGCAGCTCTGTTGACCTATTTCTTAGGCTCTAGAGCAGCTCTGCTAACCTGGTTCACTGGCTCTAAAGCAGCTCTGCTGACCTGGTTCTCTGGCTCGAGAGCAGCTGTGCTGACTTGGTTCTTGGGCTCCAGAGCAGGTCTGCTGACCTGGTTCTCTCCCTCTAAAGCAGCTCTACTGACGTGGTTTTTCTGGCTCTACTGCAGCTCGGCCGACCTGGTTCTCTGGCTCTAGAGCAGCTCTGCTACCCTGGTTCTCTGGCTCTAAAGCAGTTCTGCTGACCTGCTTCTCTGCCTCTAGAGCACCTCTGCTGACCTGGTTCTCTGCTCTGCTGACCTGATTCTCTGTCTCTAGAGCAGCTGTGCTGACCTGGTTCTTAGGCTCCAGAGCAGCTCTGCTGCCCTGGTTCTCTGGCTCTAAAGCAATTCTGCTGACCTGGTTCTATGGCTCTAAAGCAGCTCTGCTGACCTAGTTCTCTGGCTCTAGAGCAGCTCTGCTAACTTGGTTCTTAGGCTCTAGAGCTGCTCTGCTGACCTGGTTCTCTAGCTCTAAAGCAGCTCTGCTGACTTGGCTCTCTGGCTCTAGAGCAGCTCTGTTGACCTGGTTCTCTCACTCTAAAGCAGCTCTGCTGACCTGGCTTCTCTGGCTCTACAGCAGCTCATCTGACCTGGTTCTCTGGCTCTAGAGCAGCTCTGCTAACCTGGTTCTTAGGCTCTAGAGCAGCTCTGCTGACCTGGTTCTCTGGCTCTAAAGCAGCTCTTCTGACCGGGTTTCTCTGGTTCTACAGATGCTCAGCTGACCTGGTTATCTGGCTCTAGAGCAGCTTTGCTGCCCTGATCCTCTGGCTCTGAATCAGCTCTGCTGACCTGGTTCTATGCCTCTAGAGCAGCACTGCTGACCTGGTTCTCTGGCTCTAGAGCAGCTCTGCTGACCTGGTTCTCTGGCTTTAAAGCAGCTCTGCTGATCTGTTCTATGGCTCTAAAACAGCTCTGCTGACCTGCTTCTCTGGCTCAAGAGCAGCTCTGCTGACCTGGTTCTCAGGCTCTATAGCAGCTCTGCTGACCTGGTTCTCTGGTTCTACAACGGCTCTGCTGACCTAGTTCTCTGGCTCTACAACAGCTCTGCTTACCTGGTTATCTGGCTCTAAAGCAGCTCTGCTGACCTGTTCTATGGCTCTAAAACAGCTCTGATGACCTGCTTCTCTGGCTCAAGAGCAGCTCTGCTGACCTGGTTCTCTGGCTTTAGAGCAGCTCTGCTGACCTATTTCTTAGGCTCTAGAGCAGCTCTGCTAACCTGGTTCACTGGCTCTAAAGCAGCTCTGCTGACCTGGTTCTCTGGCTCGAGAGCAGCTGTGCTGACTTGGTTCTTGGGCTCCAGAGCAGGTCTGCTGACCTGGTTCTCTCCCTCTAAAGCAGCTCTACTGACGTGGTTTTTCTGGCTCTACTGCAGCTCGGCCGACCTGGTTCTCTGGCTCTAGAGCAGCTCTGCTACCCTGGTTCTCTGGCTCTAAAGCAGCTCTGCTGACCTGCTTCTCTGCCTCTAGAGCAGCTCTGCTGACCTGGTTCTCTGGCTCTAAAACAGCTCTGCTGACCTGATTCTCTCTCTCTAGAGCAGCTGTGCTGACCTGGTTCTTAGGCTCCAGAGCAGCTCTGCTGCCCTGGTTCTCTGGCTCTAAAGCAATTCTGCTGACCTGGTTCTCTGGCTCTAGAGCAGCTCTGCTAACTTGGTTCTTAGGCTCTAGAGCTGCTCTGCTGACCTGGTTCTCTAGCTCTAAAGCAGCTCTGCTGACTTGGTTTTATGGCTCTAAAGCAGCTCTGCTGACCTGGTTCTCTGGCTCTAAGGCAGCTCTGCTGACCTAGTTCTCTCCCTCTAAAGCAGCTCTGCTGACTTGGTTTCTCTGGCTCTACTGCAGCTCGGCCGACCTGGTTCTCTGGCTCTAGAGCAGCTCTGCTACCCTGGTTCTCTGGCTCTAAAGCAGCTCTGCTGACCTGCTTCTCTGCCTCAAGAGCAGCTCTGCTGACCTGGTTCTCTGTCTCTAGAGCAGCTGTGCTGACCTGGTTCTTAGGCTCCAGAGCAGCTCTGCTGCCGTGGTTCTCTGGCTCTAAAGCAATTCTGCTGACCTGGTTCTATGGCTCTAAAGCAGCTCTGCTGACCTGGTTCTCTGGCTCTAGAGCAGCTCTGCTAACTTGGTTCTTAGGCTCTAAAGCTGCTCTGCTGACCTGGTTCTCTAGCTCTAAAGCAGCTCTGCTGACTTGGTTTTATGGCTCTAAAGCAGCTCTGCTGACCTGGTTCTCTGGCTCTACAATAGCTCTGCTGACCTGGTTCTCTCCCTCTAAAGAAGCTCTGCTGACTTGGTTCTTAGACTCTAGAGCCGCTCTGCTGACCTGGTTCTCTGGCACTAGAGCAGCTCTGCTGACCTGGTTCTCTTGCTCTACAGCAGGTCTGCTGACCTGGTTCTCTGGGTCTACAGCGGCTCTGCTGACCTGGTTCTCTCCCTCCAAAGCAGCTCTGCTGACCTGGTTCTCTGGCTCTAAAGCAGCTCTGCTGACCTTGTTCTCTGGTTCTAGAGCAGCTCTGCTGACCTACTTCTCTGGCTCTAAAGCAGCTCTGCTGACCTGGTTTCTCTGGCTCTACAGCAGCTCGGCTGACCTAGTTCTCTGGCTCTAAAGCAGCTCTGCTGACCTGGTCCTATGGCTCTAAAGCAGCTCTGCTGACCTGGTTCTCTCCCTATGAAGCAGCTCAGCTGACCTGGTTTCTCTGGCTCTACAGCAGCTCTGCTGACCTGGTTCTCTGGATCTAGAGCAGGTGTGCTGGCCTGCTTCTCTCCCTCTAAAGAAGCTCTGCTGACCTGGTTTCTCTGGCTCTACAGCAGCTCCACTGACCTAGTTCTCTGGTTCTAGAGCAGCTCTGCTGACCTGGTTCTTAGGCTCTAGAGCAGCTCTGCTGACCTGGTTCTCTGGCTCTAAAGCAGCTCTGCTGACCTGGTTCTCTGGCTATAGAGCAGCTGTGCTGACCTGGTTCTCTGGCTCTAAAGCAGCTATGCTGCCCTGTTCTATAGCTCTAGATCAGCTCTGCTGACCTGGTTCTTAGGCTCTGGAGCAGCTCTGCTGCCCTGGTTCTCTGGCTCTAAAGCAGCTCTGCTGACCTGGTTCTCTGGCTCTAAAGCTGTTCTGCTGACCTGGTTCTATGGCTCTAAAGCAGCTCTCCTGACCTTGTTCTCTGGCACTAGAGCAGCTCTGCTAACTTGGTTCTTTGGCTCTAGAGCAGCTCTACGGACCTGGTTCTCTGGCTCTAAAGAAGCTCTGCTGACTTGGGTCTATGGCTCTAAAGCAGCTCTGCTAACCTGGTTCTCTGGCTCTACAACGGCTCTGCTGACCTGGTTCTCTCCATCTAAAGAAGCTCTGCTGACTTGGTTCTTAGGCTCTAGAGCAGCTCTGCTGACCTGGTTCTCTGGCTCTAGAGCAGCTCTGCTGACCTGGTTCTCTGGCTCTACAGCAGCTCTGCTGACCTGATTCTCTGGGTCTACAGCGGCTCTGCTGACCTTGTCCTCTCCCTCTAAAGCAGCTCGGCTGACCTGGTTCTCTGGCTCTACAGCAGCTCGGCTGACCTGGTTCTCTGGCTCTAGAGCAGCTCTGCTGCCCTGTTTCTCTGGCTCTAAAGCAATTCTGCTGACCTGGTTCTATGGCTCTAAAGCAGTTCTGCTGACCTGGTTCTCTGGCTCTATAGCAGCTCGGCTGACCTAGTTCTCTGCCTCTAGAGCAGCTCTGCTGACCTGGTTCTATGTCTCTAAAGCAGCTCTGCTGCCCTGATCTATAGCTCTAGAGCAGCTCTGCTGACCTGGTTCTTAGGCTCTAGAGCAGCTCTGCTGCCCTGGTTCTCTGCCTCTAGAGCAGCTCTGCTGACCTGGTTCTCTGGCTCTAAAACAGCTCTGCTGACCTGATTCTCTGTCTCTAGAGCAGCTCTGCTGACCTGGTTCTCTGGCTCTAAAGCAATTCTGCTGACCTGGTTCTATGGCTCTAAAGCAGCTCTGCTGACCTGGTTCTCTGGCTCTACAGCGGCTCTGCTGACCTTGTCCTCTCCCTCTAAAGCCGCTCTGCTGACCTGGTTCTCTGGCTCTACAGCAGCTCGGCTGACCTGGTTCTCTGGCTCTAGAGCAGCTCTGCTGCCCTGTTTCTCTGCCTCTGGAGCAGCTCTGCTGACCTGGTTCTATGGCTCTAAAGCAGCTCTGCTGCCCTGATCTATAGCTCTAGAGCAGCTCTGCTGACCTGGTTCTCTGGCTCTAAAGCTGTTCTACTGACCTGGTTCTATGGCTTTAAAGCAGCTCTCCTGACCTTGTTCTCTGGCTCTAGAGCAGCTCTGCTAACTTGGTTCTTTGGCTCTAGAGCAGCTCTGCAGACCTGGTTCTCTGGCTCTAAAGCAGCTCTGCTGACTTGGGTCTATGGCTCTAAAGCAGCTCTGCTAACTTGGTTCTCTGGCTCTACAACCGTTCTGCTGACCTGGTTCTCTCCGTCTAAAGAAGCTCTGCTGACTTGGTTCTTAGGCTCTAGAGCAGCTCTGCTGACCTGGTTCTCTGGCACTAGAGCAGCTCTGCTGACCTGGTTCTCTGGCTCTACAGCAGCTCTGCTGACCTGGTTCTCTGGGTCTACAGCGGCTCTGCTGACCTGGTCCTCTCCCTCTAAAGCAGCTCTGCTGACCTGGTTCTCTGGCTCTACAGCAGCTCGGCTGACCTGGTTCTCTGGCTCTAGAGCAGCTCTGCTACCCTGGTTCTCTGGCTCTAAAGCAGCTCTGCTGACCTGCTTCTCTGCCTCTAGAGCAGCTCTGCTGACATGGTTCTCTGGCTCTAAATCATCTCTGCTGACCTGGTTATCTGGCTCTAAAGCAGCTCTGCTGACCTGTTCTATGGCTCTAAAACAGCTCTGATGACCTGCTTCTCTGGCTCAAGAGCAGCTCTGCTGACCTGGTTCTCTGGCTTTAGAGCAGCTCTGCTGACCTATTTCTTAGGCTCTAGAGCAGCTCTGCTAACCTGGTTCACTGGCTCTAAAGCAGCTCTGCTGACCTGGTTCTCTGGCTCGAGAGCAGCTGTGCTGACTTGGTTCTTGGGCTCCAGAGCAGGTCTGCTGACCTGGTTCTCTCCCTCTAAAGCAGCTCTACTGACGTGGTTTTTCTGGCTCTACTGCAGCTCGGCCGACCTGGTTCTCTGGCTCTAGAGCAGCTCTGCTACCCTGGTTCTCTGGCTCTAAAGCAGCTCTGCTGACCTGCTTCTCTGCCTCTAGAGCAGCTCTGCTGACCTGGTTCTCTGGCTCTAAAACAGCTCTGCTGACCTGATTCTCTCTCTCTAGAGCAGCTGTGCTGACCTGGTTCTTAGGCTCCAGAGCAGCTCTGCTGCCCTGGTTCTCTGGCTCTAAAGCAATTCTGCTGACCTGGTTCTCAGGCTCTAGAGCAGCTCTGCTAACTTGGTTCTTAGGCTCTAGAGCTGCTCTGCTGACCTGGTTCTCTAGCTCTAAAGCAGCTCTGCTGACTTGGTTTTATGGCTCTAAAGCAGCTCTGCTGACCTGGTTCTCTGGCTCTAAAACAGCTCTGCTGACCTGATTCTCTCTCTCTAGAGCAGCTGTGCTGACCTGGTTCTTAGGCTCCAGAGCAGCTCTGCTGCCCTGGTTCTCTGGCTCTAAAGCAATTCTGCTGACCTGGTTCTCAGGCTCTAGAGCAGCTCTGCTAACTTGGTTCTTAGGCTCTAGAGCTGCTCTGCTGACCTGGTTCTCTAGCTCTAAAGCAGCTCTGCTGACTTGGTTTTATGGCTCTAAAGCAGCTCTGCTGACCTGGTTCTCTGGCTCTAAGGCAGCTCTGCTGACCTAGTTCTCTCCCTCTAAAGCAGCTCTGCTGACTTGGTTTCTCTGGCTCTACTGCAGCTCGGCCGACCTGGTTCTCTGGCTCTAGAGCAGCTCTGCTACCCTGGTTCTCTGGCTCTAAAGCAGCTCTGCTGACCTGCTTCTCTGCCTCAAGAGCAGCTCTGCTGACCTGGTTCTCTGGCTCTAAAACAGCTCTGCTGACCTGATTCTCTGTCTCTAGAGCAGCTGTGCTGACCTGGTTCTCTGTCTCTAGAGCAGCTGTGCTGACCTGGTTCTTAGGCTCCAGAGCAGCTCTGCTGCCGTGGTTCTCTGGCTCTAAAGCAATTCTGCTGACCTGGTTCTATGGCTCTAAAGCAGCTCTGCTGACCTGGTTCTCTGGCTCTAGAGCAGCTCTGCTAACTTGGTTCTTAGGCTCTAAAGCTGCTCTGCTGACCTGGTTCTCTAGCTCTAAAGCAGCTCTGCTGACTTGGTTTTATGGCTCTAAAGCAGCTCTGCTGACCTGGTTCTCTGGCTCTACAATAGCTCTGCTGACCTGGTTCTCTCGCTCTAAAGAAGCTCTGCTGACTTGGTTCTTAGACTCTAGAGCCGCTCTGCTGACCTGGTTCTCTGGCACTAGAGCAGCTCTGCTGACCTGGTTCTCTTGCTCTACAGCTGGTCTGCTGACCTGGTTCTCTGGGTCTACAGCGGCTCTGCTGACCTGGTTCTCTCCCTCCAAAGCAGCTCTGCTGACCTGGTTCTCTGGCTCTAAAGCAGCTCTGCTGACCTAGTTCTCTGGTTCTAGAGCAGCTCTGCTGACCTACTTCTCTGGCTCTAAAGCAGCTCTGCTGACCTGGTTTCTCTGGCTCTACAGCAGCTCGGCTGACCTAGTTCTCTGGCTCTAAAGCAGCTCTGCTGACCTGGTTCTATGGTTCTAAAGCAGCTCTGCTGACCTGGTTCTCTCCCTATGAAGCAGCTCAGCTGACCTGGTTTCTCTGGCTCTACAGCAGCTCTGCTGACCTGGTTCTCTGGATCTAGAGCAGGTGTGCTGGCCTGCTTCTCTCCCTCTAAAGAAGCTCTGCTGACCTGGTTTCTCTGGCTCTACAGCAGCTCCACTGACCTAGTTCTCTGGTTCTAGAGCAGCTCTGCTGACCTGGTTCTTAGGCTCTAGAGCAGCTCTGCTGACCTGGTTCTCTGGCTCTAAAGCAGCTCTGCTGACCTGGTTCTCTGGCTATAGAGCAGCTGTGCTGACCTGGTTCTCTGGCTCTAAAGCAGCTATGCTGCCCTGTTCTATAGCTCTAGATCAGCTCTGCTGACCTGGTTCTTAGGCTCTAGAGCAGCTCTGCTGCCCTGGTTATCTGGCTCTAAAGCAGCTCTGCTGACCTGGTTCTCTGGCTCTAAAGCTGTTCTGCTGACCTGGTTCTATGGCTCTAAAGCAGCTCTACAACGGCTCTGCTGACCTTGTCCTCTCCCTCTAAAGCCGCTCTGCTGACCTGGTTCTCTGGCTCTACAGCAGCTCGGCTGACCTGGTTCTCTGGCTCTAGAGCAGCTCTGCTGCCCTGTTTCTCTGGCTCTAAAGCAATTCTGCTGACCTGGTTCTATGGCTCTAAAGCAGCTCTGCTGACCTGGTTCTCTGGCTCTACAGCAGCTCGGCTGACCTAGTTGTCTGCCTCTAGAGCAGCTCTGCTGACCTGGTTCTATGGCTCTAAAGCAGCTCTGCTGCCCTGATCTATAGCTCTAGAGCAGCTCTGCTGACCTGGTTCTTAGGCTCTAGAGCAGCTCTGCTGCCCTTGTTCTCTGGCTCTAAAGCAGCTCTTCTGACCTGGTTCTCTGGCTCTAAAGCTGTTCTACTGACCTGGTTCTATGGCTTTAAAGCAGCTCTCCTGACCTTGTTCTCTGGCTCTAGAGCAGCTCTGCTAACTTGGTTCTTTGGCTCTAGAGCAGCTCTGCAGACCTGGTTCTCTGGCTCTAAAGCAGCTCTGCTGACTTGGGTCTATGGCTCTAAAGCAGCTCTGCTAACTTGGTTCTCTGGCTCTACAACCGTTCTGCTGACCTGGTTCTCTCCGTCTAAAGAAGCTCTGCTGACTTGGTTCTTAGGCTCTAGAGCAGCTCTGCTGACCTGGTTCTCTGGCACTAGAGCAGCTCTGCTGACCTGGTTCTCTGGCTCTACAGCAGCTCTGCTGACCTGGTTCTCTGGGTCTACAGCGGCTCTGCTGACCTGGTCCTCTCCCTCTAAAGCAGCTCTGCTGACCTGGTTCTCTGGCTCTACAGCAGCTCAGCTGACCTGGTTCTCTGGCTCTAGAGCAGCTCTGCTACCCTGGTTCTCTGGCTCTAAAGCAGCTCTGCTGACCTGGTTCTCTGGCTCTATAGCAGCTCGGCTGACCTAGTTCTCTGCCTCTAGAGCAGCTCTGCTGACATGGTTCTCTGGCTCTAAATCATCTCTGCTGACCTGATTCTCTGGTTCTACAGCAGCTCGGCTGACCTAGTTCTCTGCCTCTAGAGCAGCTCTGCTGACCTGGTTCTCTGGCTCTAAAGCTGTTCTGCTGACCTGGTTCTATGGCTCTAAAGCAGCTCTGCTGACCTGGTTCTCTGGCTCTAGAGCAGCTCTGCTAACTTGGTTCTTAGGCTCCAAAGCAGCTCTGCTGATCTGGTTCTTTCCCTCTAAAGCAGCTCTGCTGACCTGGCTTCTCTGGCTCTACAGCAGCTTGGCTTACCTGGTTCTCTGGCTCTAGAGCAGCTGTGCTGACCTGGTTCTTAGGCTCTAGAGCAGCTCTGCAGACCTGGTTGTCTGGCTCTAGAGCAGCTCTGCTGACCTGGTTCTCTGGCTCTAATGCAGCTCTGCTGACCTGGTTCTCTCCCTCTAAAGCATATCTGCTGACCTGCTTTCTCTGGCTCTACATCAGCTCGGCTGACCTGGTTCTCTGGCTCTAGAGCAGCTCTGCTGACCTGGTTCTTAGGGTCTACAGCAGCTCTGCTGAACTGGTTCTCTGGCTCTGAAGCAGCTCTGCTGACCTGGTTCTATGCCTCTAGAGCAGCACTGCTGACTTGGTTCTTAGGCTCTAGAGCCGCTCTGCTGACCTGGTTCTCTGGCTCTAGAGCACCTCTGCTGACCTGGTTCTCGGGCTCTACAGCAGCTCTGCTGACCTGGTTCTCTGGGTCTACAGCGGCTCTGCTGACCTGGTTCTCTCCCTCCAAAGCAGCTCTGCTGACCTGGTTCTCTGGCTCTACTGCAGCTCGGCTGACCTGGTTCTCTGCCTCTAGAGCAGCTCTGCTGCCCTGGTTCTCTGGCTCTAAAGCAATTCTGCTGACCTGGTTCTATGGCTCTAAAGTAGCTCTGCTGACCTGGTTCTCTGGCTCTAGGGCAGCTCTGCTAACTTGGTTCTTAGGCTCTAGAGCTGCTCTGCTGACCTGGTTCGCTAGCTCTAAAGCAGCTCTGCTGACCTGGTTCTATGGCTCTAAAGCAGCTCTGCTGACCTGGTTATCTCCCTCTAAAGCAGCTCTGCTGACCTGGTTTCTCTGGCTCTACAGCAGCTCTGCTGACCTGGTTCTCTGGCTCTACAACAGCTCTGCTGACCTGGTTCTTTCCCTCTAAAGAAGCTCTGCTGACTTAGTTCTTAGACTCTAGAGCCGCTCTGCTGACCTGTTTCTCTGGCACTAGAGCAGCTCTGCTGACCTGGTTCTCTGGCTCTACAGCAGCTCTGCTGACCTGGTTCTCTGGGTCTACAGCGGCTCTGCTGACCTGGTTCTCTCCCTCCAAAGCAGCTCTGCTGACCTGGTTCCCTGGCTCTAAAGCAGCTCTGCTGACCTAGTTCTCTGGTTCTAGAGCAGCTCTGCTGACCTACTTCTCTGGCTCTAAAGCAGCTCTGCTGACCTGGTTTCTCTGGCTCTACAGCAGCTCGGCTGACCTGGTTCTCTGGCTCTAAAGCAGCTCTGCTGACCTGGTTCTCTCCCTATGAAGCAGCTCAGCTGACCTGGTTTCTCTGGCTCTACAGCAGCTCTGCTGACCTGGTTATCTGGATCTAGAGCAGGTGTGCTGGCCTGCTTCTCTCCCTCTAAAGAAGCTCTGCTGACCTGGTTTCTCTGGCTCTACAGCAGCTCTGCTGACCTAGTTCTCTGGTTCTAGAGCAGCTCAGCTGACCTGGTTCTTAGGCTCTAGAGCAGCTCTGCTGACCTGGTTCTCTGGCTCTAAAGCAGCTCTGCTGACCTGGTTCTCTGGCTATAGAGCAGCTGTGCTGACCTGGTTCTCTGGCTCTAAAGAAGCTCTGCTGCCCTGTTCTATAGCTCTAGAGTAGTTCTGCTGACCTGGTTCTTAGGCTCTAGAGCAGCTCTGCTGCCCTGGTTCTCTGGCTCTAAAGCAGCTCTGCTGACCTGGTTCTCTGGCTCTAAAGCTGTTCTGCTGACCTGGTTCTAAGGCTCTAAAGCAGCTCTCCTGGCCTTGTTCTCTGGCTCTAGAGCAGCTCTGCTAACCTGGTTCTTTGGCTCTAGAGCAGCTCTGCAGACCTGGTTCTCTGGCTCTAAAGCAGCTCTGCTGACTTGGGTCTATGGCTCTAAAGCAGATCTGCTAACCTGGTTCTCTGGCTCTACAACGGCTCTGCTGACCTGGTTCTCTCTGTCTAAAGAAGCTCTACTGACTTGGTTCTTAGGCTCTAGAGCAGATCTGCTGACCTGGTTCTTAGGCTCTAGAGCAGCTCTGCTGACCTGGTTCTCTGGCTCTACAGCAGCTCTGCTGACCTGGTTCTCTAGGTCTACAGCGGCTCTGCTGACCTGGTCCTCTCCCTCTAAAGCAGCTCTGCTGACCTGGTTTTCTGGCTTTACAGCAGCTCGGCTAACCTGGTTCTCTGGCTCTAGAGCAGCTCTGCTGCCCTGGTTCTCTGGCTGTAAAGCAATTCTGCTGACCTGGTTCTATGGCTCTAAAGCAGCTCTGCTGACCTGGTTCTCTGCCTCTAGAGCAGCTCTGCTGACCTGGTTCTCTGGCTCTAAAGCTGTTCTGCTGACCTGGTTCTATGGCTCTAAAGCAGCTCTGCTGACCTGGTTCTCTGGCTCTAGAGCAGCTCTGCTAATGTGGTTCTTAGGCTCTAGAGCAGCTCTGCTGACCTGGTTCTCTAGCTCTAAAGCAGCTCTGCTGACTTGGTTCTATGGCTCTAAAGCAGCTCTGCTGACCTGGTTCTCTGGCTCTACAACAGCTCTGCTGACCTGGTTCTCTCCCTCTAAAGAAGCTCTGCTGACTTGGTTCTTAGGCTCTAGAGCCGCCCTGCTGACCTTGTTCTCTGGCTCTAGAGCAGCTCTGCTGACCTGGTTCTCTGGCTCTACAGCAGCTCTGCTGACCTGGATCTCTGGGTCTACAGCGGCTCTGCTGACCTGGTTCTCTCCCTCTAAAGCAGCTCTGCTGACCTGGTTCTCTGGCTCTAAAGCAGCTCTGCTGACCTAGTTCTCTGGTTCTAGAGCAGCTCTGCTGACCTAGTTCTCTGGCTCTAAAGCAGCTCTGCTGACCTGGTTTCTCTGACTCTACAGCAGCTCGGCTGACCTGGTTCTCTGGCTCTAAAGCAGCTCTGCTGACCTTGTTCTCTGGCTCTAGAGCAGCTCTGCTGACCTAGTTCTCTGGCTCTAAAGCAGCTCTGTTGACCTGGTTCTCTGGCTCTAAAGCAGCTCTGCTGACCTGGTTCTATGGCTCTAAAGCAGCTCTGCTGACCTGGTTCTCTCCCTATAAAGCAGCTCTGCTGACCTGGTTTCTCTGGCTCTACAGCAGCTCTGCTGACCTGGTTCTCTGGATCTAGAGCAGGTGTGCTGACCTGATTCTCTCCCTCTAAAGCAGCTCTGCTGACCTGGTTTCTCTGGCTCTACAGCAGCTCTGCTGACCTAGTTCTCTGGCTCTAAAGCAGCTCTGCTGACCTGGTTGTCTTGCTCTAGAGCAGCTCTGCTGACCTGGTTCTCTGCCTCTAGAGCAGCTCCGCTGACCTGGTTCTCTGCCTCTAGAGCAGCTCTGCTGACCTGGTTATCTCCCTCTTAAGAAGCTCTGCTGACTTGGTTCTTAGGTTCTAGAGCCGCTCTGCTGACCTGGTTCTCTGGCTCTAGAGCAGCTCTGCTGACCTGGTTCTCTGGCTCTACAGCAGCTCTGCTGACCTGGATCTCTGGGTCTACAGCGGCTCTGCTCACCTGGTTCTCTCCCTCTAAAGCAGCTCTGCTAACCTGGTTCTCTGGCTCTAAAGCAGCTCTGCTGACCTAGTTCTCTGGTTCTAGAGCAGCTCTGCTGACCTAGTTCTCTGGCTCTAAAGCAGCTCTGCTGACCTGGTTTCTCTGGCTCTACAGCAGCTCGGCTGACCTGGTTCTCTGGCTCTAAAGCAGCTCTGCTGACCTAGTTCTCTGGCTCTAGAGCAGCTCTGCTGACATAGTTCTCTGGCTCTAAAGCAGCTCTGTTGACCTGGTTCTCTGGCTCTAAAGCAGCTCTGCTGACCTGGTTCTATGGCTCTAAAGCAGCTCTGCTGACCTGGTTCTCTCCCTATAAAGCAGCTCTGCTGACCTGGTTTCTCTGGCTCTACAGCAGCTCTGCTGACCTGGTTCTCTGGATCTAGAGCAGGTGTGCTGACCTGGTTCTCTCCCTCTAAAGCAGCTCTGCTGACCTGGTTTCTCTGGCTCTACAGCAGCTCTGCTGACCTAGTTCTCTGGCTCTAAAGCAGCTCTGCTGACCTGGTTGTCTTGCTCTAGAGCAGCTCTGCTGACCTGGTTCTCTGCCTCTAGAGCAGCTCCGCTGACCTGGTTCTCTGCCTCTAGAGCAGCTCCGCTGACCTAGTTCTCTGGCTCTAGAGCAGCTCTGCTGACCTGGTTCTCTCCCTCTAAAGCAGCTCTGCTGACTTGGTTTCTCTGGCTCTACTGCAGCTTGGTTGACCTGGTTCTCTGGCTCTAGAGAAGCTCCACTGACTTTGTTCTTAGGCTCTAGAGCAGCTCTACTGACATGGTTCTCTGGTTCTAGAGCAGCTCTGCTGACCTGGTTCTTAGGCTCTAGAGCAGCTCTGCTGACCTGGTTCTCTGGCTCTAAAGCAGCTCTGCTGACTTGGCTCTCTGGCTCTAGAGCAGCTCTGCTGACCTGGTTCTCTCACTCTAAAGCAGCTCTGCTGACCTGGCTTCTCTGGCTCTACAGCAGCTCGGCTGACCTGGTTCTCTGGCTCTGGAGCAGCTCTGCTAACCTGGTTCTTAGGCTCTAGAGCAGCTCTGCTGACCTGGTTCTCTGGCTCTAAAGCAGCTCTTCTGACCGGGTTTTTCTGGTTCTACAGATGCTCAGCTGACCTGGTTATCTGGCTCTAGAGCAGCTCTGCTGCCCTGGTCCTCTGGCTCTGAATCAGCTCTGCTGACCTGGTTCTATGCCTCTAGAGCAGCACTGCTGACCTGGTTCTCTGGCTCTAGAGCAGCTCTGCTGACCTGGTTCTCTGGCTCTAAAGCAGCTCTGCTGATCTGTTCTATGGCTATAAAACAGCTCTGCTGACCTGCTTCTCTGGCTCAAGAGCAGCTCTGTTTACCTGGTTCTCAGGCTCTATAGCAGCTCTGCTGACCTGGTTCTCTGGTTCTACAACGGCTCTGCTGACCTGGTTCTCTGGCTCTACAACAGCTCTGCTTACCTGGTTATCTGGCTCTAAAGCAGCTCTGCTGACCTGTTCTATGGCTCTAAAACAGCTCTGCTGACCTGCTTCTCTGGCTCAAGAGCAGCTCTGCTGACCTGGTTCTTAGGCTCTAGAGCAGCTCTGCAGACCTGGTTCTCTGGTTCTACAAGAGCTCTGCTGACCTGGTTCTCTGGCTCTAGAGCAGCTCTGCTGACCTGGTTCTTAGGCTCTAGAGCAGCTCTGCTAACCTTGTTCTCTGGCTCTAAAGCAGCTCTGCTGACCTGGTTCTCTGGCTCGAGAGCAGCTGTGCTGACTTGGTTCTTAGGCTCCAGAGCAGGTCTGCTGACCTGGTTCTCTCCCTCTAAAGCAACTCTGCTGACCTGGTTTCTCTGGCTCTACAGCAGCTCTGGTGACCTGGTTCTCTGGCTCTAGAACAGCTGTGCTGACCTGGTTCTCTCCCTGTAAAGCAGCTCTGCTGACCTTGTTTCTCTGGCTCTACAGCAGCTCGGCTGACCTGGTTCTCTGGCTCGAGAGCAGCTCTGCTGACCTGACACTTAGGCTCTAGAGCAGCTCTGCTTACCTGTTTCTCTGGCTCTAAAGCAGCTCTGCTGACCTGGTTCTCTGGCTCTACAGCAGCTGTGCTGACCTGGTTCTCTGGCTCTAAAGCAGCTCTGCTGACCTGTTCTATGGCTCTAAAGCAGCTCTGCTGACCTTGTTCTTAGGCTCCAAAGCAGCTCTGCTGATCTGGTTCTTTCCCTCTAAAGCAGCTCTGCTGACCTGGCTTCTCTAGCTCTACAGCAGCTCAGCTGACCTGGTTCTCTGGCTCTAGAGCAGCTCGGCTGACCTGGTTCTTACGCTCTAGAGCAGCTCTGCTGCCCTGGTTTTCTGGATCTGAAGCAATTTTGCTGACCTGGTTCTTTGGCTCTAAAGCAGCTCTGCTGACCTGGTTCTCTGGCTCTACAGCAGCTCGGCTGACCTGGTTCTTTCCCTCTAAAGCAGCTCTGCTGACCTGGCTTCTCAAGCTCTACAGCAGCTACGCTGACCTGGTTCTCTGGCTCTAGAGCAGCTCGGCTGACTGGTTCTTACGCTCTAGCGCAGCTCTGCTGCCCTGGTTCTCTGGATCTAAAGCAATTTTGCTGACCTGGTTCTTTGGCTCTAAAGCAGCTCTGCTGACCTGGTTCTCTGGCTCTACAGCAGCTCGGCTGACCTAGTTCTCTGCCTCTAGAGCAGCTCTGCTGACCTGGTTCTCTGGCTCTAAAGCTGTTCTGCTGACCTGGTTCTATGGCTCTAAAGCAGCTCTGCTGACCTTGTTCTCTGGCTCTAGAGCAGCTCTGCTAACTTGGTTCTTTGGCTCTAGAGCAGCTCTGCTGATCTGGTTCTCTGGCTCTAAAGCAGCTCTGCTGACCTGGTTCTCTGGCTCTACAATGGCTCTGCTGACCTGGTTATCTCCCTCTAAAGAAGCTCTGCTGACTTGGTTCTTAGGCTCTAGAGCAGCTCTGCTGACCTGGTTCTCTGGCTCTACAGCAGCTCTGCTGACCTGGTTCTCTGGGTCTACAGCAGCTCGGCTGACCTAGTTCTCTGGCTCTAGAGCAGCTCTGCTGCCCTGGTTCTCTGTCTCTAAAGCAATTCTGCTGACCTGGTTCTATGGCTTTAAAGCAACTCTGCTGACTTGGTTCTCTGGCTCTACAGCAGCTCGGCTGACCTAGTTCTTAGGCTATAGAGCAGCTCTGCTGACCTGCTTCTTAGGCTCTAGAGCAGCTCTGCTGACCTGGTTTGTCTGGCTCTAAAGCGGCTCTGCTGACCTGGTTCTCTGGCTCTACAACGGCTCTGCTGACCTGGTTCTCTAGCTCTAAAGCAGCTCTGCTGACTTGGTTCTGTGGCTCTAAAGCAGCTCTGCTGACCTGGTTCTCTGGCTCTAAAGCAGCTCTGCTGACCTTGTTCTTAGGCTCCAAAGCGGCTCTACTGATCTGGTTCTTTCCCTCTAAAGCAGCTCTGCTGACCTGGCTTCTCTGGCTCTACAGCAGCTTGGCTGACCTGGTTCTCTGGCTCTAGAGCAGCTCTGCTGACCTGGTTGTCTGGCTCTAGAGCAGCTCTGCTGACCTGGTTCTCTGGCTCTAATGCAGCTCTGCTGACCAGGTTCTCTCCCTCTAAAGCATCTCTGCTTACCTGCTTTCTCTGGCTCTACAGCAGCTCGGCTGACCTGGTTCTCTGGCTCTAGAGCAGCTCTGCTGACATGGTTCTTAGGTTCTAGAGCAGCTCTGCTGCCCTGGTTCTCTGGCTCTAAAACAGCTATGCTGACCTGGTTCTCTGGCTCTAAAGCTGTTCTGCTGACCTGGTTCTATGGCTCTTAAGCAGCTCTGCTGACCTTGTTCTCTGGCTCTAGAGCAGCTCTGCTAACTTGGTTCTTTGGCTCTAGAGCAGCTCTGCGGACCTGGTTCTCTGGCTCTAAACCAGTTCTTCTGGCTTGGGTCTATGGCTCTAAAGCAGCTCTTCTAACCTGGTTCTCTGGCTCTACAACGGCTCTGCTGACCTGGTTCTCCCCATCTAAAGAAGCTCTGCTGACCTGGTTCTTTGGCTCTAAAGCAGCTCTGCTGACCTGGTTCTCTGGCTCTACAGCAGCTCGGCTGACCTAGTTCTCTGCCTCTAGAGCAGCTCTCCTGACCTGGTTCTCTGGCTCTAAAGCTGTTCTGCTGACCTGTTTCTATGGCTCTAAAGCAGCTCTGCTGACCTTGTTCTCTAGCTCTAGAGCAGCTTTGCTAACTTGGTTCTTTGGCTCTAGAGCAGCTCTGCTGATCTGGTTCTCTGGCTCTAAAGCAGCTCTGCTGACCTGGTTCTCTGGCTCTACAACGGCTCTGCTGACCTGGTTCTCTCCCTCTAAAGAAGCTCTGCTGACTTGGTTCTTAGGCTCTACAGCAGCTCTGCTGACCTGGTTCTCTGGCTCTACAGCAGCTCTGCTGACCTGGTTCTCTGGGTCTTCAGCGGCTCTGTTGACCTGGTTCTCTCCCTCTAAAGCAGCTCTGCTGACCTGGTTCTCTGGCTCTACAGCAGCTCGGCTGACCTGGTTCTCTGGCTCTACAACGGCTCTGCTGACCTGGTTCTCTCCCTCTAAAGAAGCTCTGCTGACTTGGTTCTTAGGCTCTACAGCAGCTCTGCTGACCTGGTTCTCTGGCTCTACAGCAGCTCTGCTGACCTGGTTCTCTGGGTCTTCAGCGGCTCTGTTGACCTGGTTCTCTCCCTCTAAAGCAGCTCTGCTGACCTGGTTCTCTGGCTCTACAGCAGCTCGGCTGACCTGGTTCTCCGGCTCTAGAGCAGCTCTGCTGCCCTGGTTCTCTGGCTCTAAAGCAATTCTGCTGACCTGGTTCTATGGCTCTAAAGCAACTCTGCTGACCAGGTTCTCTGGCTCTACAGCAGCTCAGCTGACCTAGTTCTTAGGCTCTAGAGCAGTTCTGCTGACCTGGTTCTTAGGCTCTAGAGCAGCTCTGCTGACCTGGTTTGTCTGGCTCTAAAGCAGCTCTGCTGACCTGGTTCTCTGGCTCTATAACGGCTCTGCTGACCTGGTTCTCTAGCTCTAAAGCAGCTCTGCTGACTTGGTTCTGTGGCTCTAAAGCAGCTCTGCTGACCTGGGTCTCTGGCTCTAAAGCAGCTCTGCTGACCTTGTTCTTAGGCTCCAAAGCAGCTCTGCTGATCTGGTTCTTTCCCTCTAAAGCATCTCTGCTGACCTGGCTTCTCTGGCTCTAGAGCAGCTCTGATGACCTGGTTCTTAGGCTCTAGAGCAGCTCTGAAGGTTGTCTGGCTGTAGAGCAGCTCTGCTGACCTGGATCTCTGGCTCTAACGCAGCTCTGCTGACCTGGTTCTCTCCCTCTAAAGCATCTCTGCTGACCTGCTTTCTCTGGCTCTACAGCAGCTCGGCTGACCTGGTTCTCTGGCTCTAGAGCAGCTCTGCTGACATGGTTCTTAGGCTCTAGAGCAGCTCTGCTGCCCTGGTTCTCTGGCTCTAAAGCAGCTTTGCTGACCTGGTTCTCTGGCTCTAAAGCTGTTCTGCTGACCTGGTTCTATGGCTCTTAAGCAGCTCTGCTGACCTTGTTCTCTGGCTCTAGAGCAGCTCTGCTAACTTGGTTCTTTGGCTCTAGATCCGCTTTGCGGACCTGGTTCTCTGGCTCTAAAGCAGCTCTGCTGATTTGGGTCTATGGCTCTAAAGCAGCTCTGCTAACCTGGTTCTCTGGCTCTACAACGGCTCTGCTGACCTGGTTCTCCCCGTCTAAAGAAGCTTTGCTGACCTGGTTCTTTGGCTCTAAAGCCGCTCTGCTGACCTGGTTCTCTGGCTCTACAGCAGCTCGGCTGACCTAGTTCTCTGCCTCTAGAGCAGCTCTGCTGACCTGGTTCTCTGGCTCTAAAGCTGTTCTGCTGACCTGGTTCTATGGCTCTAAAGCAGCTCTGCTGACCTTGTTCTCTGGCTCTAAAGCAGCTCTGCTAACCTGGTTCTCTGGCTCTACAACGGCTCTGCTCACATGGTTCTCCCCGTCTAAAGAAGCTCTGCTGACCTGGTTCTTTGGCTCTAAAGCAGCTCTGCTGACCTGGTGTTCTGGCTATACAGCAGCTCGGCTGACCTACTTCTCTGCCTCTAGAGCATCTCTGCTGGCCTGGTTCACTGGCTCTAATGCAGCTCTGCTGACCTGGTTCTCTCCCTCTAAAGCATCTCTGCTGACCTGCTTTCTCTGGCTCTACAGCAGCTTGGCTGACCTGGTTCTCTGGCTCCAGAGCAGCTCTGCTGACCTGGTTCTTAGGCTCTAGAGCAGCTCTGCTGCCCTGGTTCTCTGGCTCTAAAGCAGCTCTGCTGACCTGGTTCTTTGGCTCTAGAGCAGCTCTGCTGATCTGGTTCTCTGGCTCTAAAGCAGCTCTGCTGACCTGGTTCTCTGGCTCTACAACGGCTCTGCTGACCTGGTTCTCTCCCTCTAAAGAAGCTCTGCTGACTTGGTTCTTAGGCTCTAGAGTAGCTCTGCTGACCTGGTTCTCTGGCTCTACAGCAGCTCTGCTGACCTGGTTCCCTGGGTCTACAGCGGCTCTGCTGACCTGGTTCTCTCCCTCTAAAGCAGCTCTGCTGACCTGGTTCTCTGGCTCTACAGCAGCTCGGCTGACCTGGTTCTCTGGCTCTAGAGCAGCTCTGCTGCCCTGGTTCTCTGGCTCTAAAGCAATTCTGCTGACCTGGTTCTATGGCTCTAAAGCAACTTTGCTGACCTGGTTCTCTGGCTCTACAGCAGCTCGGCTGACCTAGTTCTTAGGCTCTAGAGCAGCTCTGCTGACCTGGTTCTCTGGCTCTACAACGGCTCTGCTGACCTGGTTCTCTAGCTCTAAAGCAGCTCTGCTGACTTGGTTCTGTGGCTCTAAAGCAGCTCTGCTGACCTGGTTCTCTGGCTCTAAAGCAGCTCTGCTGACCTTGTTCTTAGGCTCCAAAGCAGCTCTGCTGATCTGGTTCTTTCCCTCTAAAGCAGCTCTGCTGACCTGGCTTCTCTGGCTCTACAGCAGCTTGGCTTACCTGGTTCTCTGGCTCTAGAGCAGCTGTGCTGACCTGGTTCTTAGGCTCTAGAGCAGCTCTGCTGACCTGGTTGTCTGGCTCTAGAGCAGCTCTGCTGACCTGGTTCTCTGGCTCTAATGCAGCTCTGCTGACCTGGTTCTCTCCCTCTAAAGCATATCTGCTGACCTGCTTTCTCTGGCTCTACAGCAGCTCGGCTGACCTGGTTCTCTGGCTCTAGAGCAGCTCTGCTGACCTGGTTCTTAGGGTCTACAGCAGCTCTGCTGACCTGGTTCTCTGGCTCTGAAGCAGCTGTGCTGACCTGGTTCTATGCCTCTAGAGCAGCACTGCTGACTTAGTTCTTAGGCTCTAGAGCCGCTCTGCTGACCTGGTTCTCTGGCTCTAGAGCACCTCTGCTGACCTGGTTCTCAGGCTCTACAGCAGCTCTGCTGACCTGGTTCTCTGGGTCTACAGCGGCTCTGCTGACCTTGTTCTCTCCCTCCAAAGCAGCTCTGCTGACCTGGTTCTCTGGCTCTACTGCAGCTCGGCTGACCTGGTTCTCTGCCTCTAGAGCAGCTCTGCTGCCCTGGTTCTCTGGCTCTAAAGCAATTCTGCTGACCTGGTTCTATGGCTCTAAAGCAGCTCTGCTGACCTGGTTCTCTGGCTCTAGAGCAGCTCTGCTAACTTGGTTCTTAGGCTCTAGAGCTGCTCTGCTGACCTTGTTCTCTAGCTCTAAAGCAGCTCTGCTGACCTGGTTCTATGGCTCTAAAGCAGCTCTGCTGACCTGGTTATCTCCCTCTAAAGCAGCTCTGCTGACCTGGTTTCTCTGGCTCTACAGCAGCTCTGCTGACCTGGTTCTCTGGCTCTACAACAGCTCTGCTGACCTGGTTCTCTCCCTCTAAAGAAGCTCTGCTGACTTAGTTCTTAGACTCTAGAGCCGCTCTGCTGACCTGGTTCTCTGGCACTATTGCAGCTCTGCTGACCTGGTTCTCTGGCTCTACAGCAGCTCTGCTGACCTGGTTCTCTAGGTCTACAGCGGCTCTGCTGACCTGGTTCTCTCCCTCCAAAGCAGCTCTGCTGACCTGGTTCTCTGGCTCTAAAGCAGCTCTGCTGACCTAGTTCTCTGGTTCTAGAGCAGCTCTGCTGACCTACTTCTCTGGCTCTAAAGCAGCTCTGCTGACCTGGTTTCTCTGGCTCTACAGCAGCTCGGCTGACCTGGTTCTCTGGCTCTAAAGCAGCTCTGCTGACCTGGTTCTCTCCCTATGAAGCAGCTCAGCTGACCTGGTTTCTCTGGCTCTACAGCAGCTCTGCTGACCTGGTTCACTGGATCTAGAGCAGGTGTGCTGGCCTGCTTCTCTCCCTGTAAAGAAGCTCTGCTGACCTGGTTTCTCTGGCTCTACAGCAGCTCTGCTGACCTAGTTCTCTGGTTCTAGAGCAGCTCTGCTGACCTGGTTCTTAGGCTCTAGAGCAGCTCTGCTGACCTGGTTCTCTGGCTCTAAAGCAGCTCTGCTGACCTGGTTCTCTGGCTATAGAGCAGCTGTGCTGACCTGGTTCTCTGGCTCTAAAGAAGCTCTGCTGCCCTGTTCTATAGCTCTAGAGTAGCTCTGCTGACCTGGTTTTTAGGCTCTAGAGTAGCTCTGCTGCCCTGGTTCTCTGGCTCTAAAGCAGCTCTGCTGACCTGGTTCTCTGGCTCTAAATCTGTTCTGCTGACCTGGTTCTATGGCTCTAAAGCAGCTCTCCTGGCCTTGTTCTCTGGCTCTAGAGCAGCTCTGCTAACTTGGTTCTTTGGCTCTAGAGCAGCTCTGCGGACCTGGTTCTTTGGCTCTAAAGCAGCTCTGCTGACTTGGGTCTATGGCTCTAAAGCAGATCTGCTAACCTGGTTCTCTGGCTCTACAACGGCTCTGCTGACCTGGTTCTCTCTGTCTAAAGAAGCTCTACTGACTTGGTTCTTAGGCTCTAGAGCAGCTCTGCTGACCTGGTTCTTAGGCTCTAGAGCAGCTCTGCTGACCTGGTTCTCTGGCTCTACAGCAGCTCTGCTGACCTGGTTCTCTGGGTCTACAGCGGCTCTGCTGACCTGGTCCTCTCCCTCAAAAGCAGCTCTGCTGACCTGGTTTTTTGGCTTTACAGCAGCTCGGCTGACCTGGTTCTCTGGCTCTAGAGCAGCTCTGCTGCCCTGGTTCTCTGGCTGTAAAGCATTTCTGCTGACCTGGTTCTATGGCTCTAAAGCAGCTCTGCTGACCTGGTTCTCTGGCTCTACAGCAGCTCGGCTGACCTAGTTCTCTGCCTCTAGAGCAGCTCTGCTGACCTGGTTCTCTGGCTCTAAAGCTGTTCTGCTGACCTGGTTCTATGGCTCTAAAGCAGCTCTGCTGACCTGGTTCTCTGGCTCTAGAGCAGCTCTGCTAATGTGGTTCTTAGGCTCTAGAGCAGCTCTGCTGACCTGGTTCTCTAGCTCTAAAGCAGCTCTGCTGACTTGGTTCTATGGCTCTAAAGCAGCTCTGCTGACCTGGTTCTCTGGCTCTACAACAGCTCTGCTGACCTGGTTCTCTCCCTCTAAAGAAGCTCTGCTGACTTGGTTCTTAGGCTCTACAGCAGCTCTGCTGACCTGGTTCTCTGGCTCTACAGCAGCTCTGCTGACCTGGTTCTCTGGGTCTTCAGCGGCTCTGTTGACCTGGTTCTCTCCCTCTAAAGCAGCTCTGCTGACCTGGTTCTCTGGCTCTACAGCAGCTCGGCTGACCTGGTTCTCTGGCTCTACAACGGCTCTGCTGACCTGGTTCTCTCCCTCTAAAGAAGCTCTGCTGACTTGGTTCTTAGGCTCTACAGCAGCTCTGCTGACCTGGTTCTCTGGCTCTACAGCAGCTCTGCTGACCTGGATCTCTGGGTCTGGAGCAGCTCTGCTGACCTGGTTCTTAGACTCTAGAGCAGCTCTGCTGACCTGGTTCTCTGGCTCTAAAGCAGCTCTGCTGACCTGGTTGTCTTGCTATAGAGCAGCTGTGCTGACCTGGTTCTCTGGCTCTAAAGCAGCTCTGCTGCCCTGTTCTATGGCTCTAAAGCAGCTCTGCTGACCTGGTTCTTAGGCTCGGGAGCAGCGCTGCTGACCTGGTTCTCTGCCTCTAGAGCAGCTCCGCTGACCTGGTTCTCTGCCTCTAGAGCAGCTCCGCTGACCTGGTTCTCTGGCTCTAGAACAGCTCTGCTGACCTGGTTCTCTCCCTCTAAAGCAGCTCTGCTGACCTGGTTTCTCTGGCTCTACAGCAGCTTGGTTGACCTGGTTCTCTGGCTCTAGAGAAGCTCCACTGACTTTGTTCTTAGGCTCTAGAGCAGCTCTACTGACATGGTTCTCTGGCTCTAGAGCAGCTCTGCTGACCTAGTTCTTAGGCTCTAGAGCAGCTCTGCTGACCTGGTTCTCTGGCTCTAAAGCAGCTCTGCTGACTTGGCTCTCTGGCTCTAGAGCAGCTCTGCTGACCTGGTTCTCTCACTCTAAAGCAGCTCTGCTGACCTGGCTTCTCTGGCTCTACAGCAGCTCATCTGACCTGGTTCTCTGGCTCTAGAGCAGCTCTGCTAACCTGGTTCTTAGGCTCTAGAGCAGCTCTGCTGACCTGGTTCTCTGGCTCTAAAGCAGCTCTTCTGACTGGGTTTCTCTGGTTCTACAGATGCTCAGCTGACCTGGTTATCTGGCTCTAGAGCAGCTCTGCTGCCCTGGTCCTCTGGCTCTGAATCAGCTCTGCTGACCTGGTTCTATGCCTCTAGAGCAGCACTGCTGACCTGGTTCTCTGGCTCTAGAGCAGCTCTGCTGACCTGGTTCTCTGGCTTTAAAGCAGCTCTGCTGATCTGTTCTATGGCTCTAAAACAGCTTTGCTGACCTGCTTCTCTGGCTCAAGAGCAGCTCTGCTGACCTGGTTCTCAGGCTCTATAGCAGCTCTGCTGACCTGGTTCTCTGGTTCTACAACGGCTCTGCTGACCTAGTTCTCTGGCTCTACAACAGCTCTGCTTACCTGGTTATCTGGCTCTAAAGCAGCTCTGCTGACCTGTTCTATGGCTCTAAAACAGCTCTGCTGACCTGCTTCTCTGGCTCAAGAGCAGCTCTGCTGACCTGGTTCTCTGGCTCTAGAGCAGCTCTGCTGACCTATTTCTTAGGCTCTAGAGCAGCTCTGCTAACCTGGTTCACTGGCTCTAAAGCAGCTCTGCTGACCTGGTTCTCTGGCTCGAGAGCAGCTGTGCTGACTTGGTTCTTGGGCTCCAGAGCAGGTCTGCTGACCTGGTTCTCTCCCTCTAAAGCAGCTCTACTGACGTGGTTTTTCTGGCTCTACTGCAGCTCGGCCGACCTGGTTCTCTGGCTCTAGAGCAGCTCTGCTACCCTGGTTCTCTGGCTCTAAAGCAGTTCTGCTGACCTGCTTCTCTGCCTCTAGAGCAGCTCTGCTGACCTGGTTCTCTGGCTCTAAAACAGCTCTGCTGACCTGATTCTCTGTCTCTAGAGCAGCTGTGCTGACCTGGTTCTTAGGCTCCAGAGCAGCTCTGCTGCCCTGGTTCTCTGGCTCTAAAGCAATTCTGCTGACCTGGTTCTATGGCTCTAAAGCAGCTCTGCTGACCTGGTTCTCTGGCTCTAGAGCAGCTCTGCTAACTTGGTTCTTAGGCTCTAGAGCTGCTCTGCTGACCTGGTTCTCTAGCTCTAAAGCAGCTCTGCTGACTTGGCTCTCTGGCTCTAGAGCAGCTCTGTTGACCTGGTTCTCTCACTCTAAAGCAGCTCTGCTGACCTGGCTTCTCTGGCTCTACAGCAGCTCATCTGACCTGGTTCTCTGGCTCTAGAGCAGCTCTGCTAACCTGGTTCTTAGGCTCTAGAGCAGCTCTGCTGACCTGGTTCTCTGGCTCTAAAGCAGCTCTTCTGACCGGGTTTCTCTGGTTCTACAGATGCTCAGATGACGTGGTTATCTGGCTCTAGAGCAGCTTTGCTGCCCTGGTCCTCTGGCTCTGAATCAGCTCTGCTGACCTGGTTCTATGCCTCTAGAGCAGCACTGCTGACCTGGTTCTCTGGCTCTAGAGCAGCTCTGCTGACCTGGTTCTCTGGCTTTAAAGCAGCTCTGCTGATCTGTTCTATGGCTCTAAAACAGCTCTGCTGACCTGCTTCTCTGGCTCAAGAGCAGCTCTGCTGACCTGGTTCTCAGGCTCTATAGCAGCTCTGCTGACCTGGTTCTCTGGTTCTACAACGGCTCTGCTGACCTAGTTCTCTGGCTCTACAACAGCTCTGCTTACCTGGTTATCTGGCTCTAAAGCAGCTCTGCTGACCTGTTCTATGGCTCTAAAACAGCTCTGATGACCTGCTTCTCTGGCTCAAGAGCAGCTCTGCTGACCTGGTTCTCTGGCTCTAGAGCAGCTCTGCTGACCTATTTCTTAGGCTCTAGAGCAGCTCTGCTAACCTGGTTCACTGGCTCTAAAGCAGCTCTGCTGACCTGGTTCTCTGGCTCGAGAGCAGCTGTGCTGACTTGGTTCTTGGGCTCCAGAGCAGGTCTGCTGACCTGGTTCTCTCCCTCTAAAGCAGCTCTACTGACGTGGTTTTTCTGGCTCTACTGCAGCTCGGCCGACCTGGTTCTCTGGCTCTAGAGCAGCTCTGCTACCCTGGTTCTCTGGCTCTAAAGCAGCTCTGCTGACCTGCTTCTCTGCCTCTAGAGCAGCTCTGCTGACCTGGTTCTCTGGCTCTAAAACAGCTCTGCTGACCTGATTCTCTCTCTCTAGAGCAGCTGTGCTGACCTGGTTCTTAGGCTCCAGAGCAGCTCTGCTGCCCTGGTTCTCTGGCTCTAAAGCAATTCTGCTGACCTGGTTCTCTGGCTCTAGAGCAGCTCTGCTAACTTGGTTCTTAGGCTCTAGAGCTGCTCTGCTGACCTGGTTCTCTAGCTCTAAAGCAGCTCTGCTGACTTGGTTTTATGGCTCTAAAGCAGCTCTGCTGACCTGGTTCTCTGGCTCTAAGGCAGCTCTGCTGACCTAGTTCTCTCCCTCTAAAGCAGCTCTGCTGACTTGGTTTCTCTGGCTCTACTGCAGCTCGGCCGACCTGGTTCTCTGGCTCTAGAGCAGCTCTGCTACCCTGGTTCTCTGGCTCTAAAGCAGCTCTGCTGACCTGCTTCTCTGCCTCAAGAGCAGCTCTGCTGACCTGGTTCTCTGGCTCTAAAACAGCTCTGCTGACCTGATTCTCTGTCTCTAGAGCAGCTGTGCTGACCTGGTTCTTAGGCTCCAGAGCAGCTCTGCTGCCGTGGTTCTCTGGCTCTAAAGCAATTCTGCTGACCTGGTTCTATGGCTCTAAAGCAGCTCTGCTGACCTGGTTCTCTGGCTCTAGAGCAGCTCTGCTGACCTGGTTCTCTCCCTCCAAAGCAGCTCTACTGACCTGGTTCTCTGGCTCTAAAGCAGCTCTGCTGACCTAGTTCTCTGGTTCTAGAGCAGCTCTGCTGACCTACTTCTCTGGCTCTAAAGCAGCTCTGCTGACCTGGTTTCTCTGGCTCTACAGCAGCTCGGCTGACCTAGTTCTCTGGCTCTAAAGCAGCTCTGCTGACCTGGTTCTATGGCTCTAAAGCAGCTCTGCTGACCTGGTTCTCTCCCTATGAAGCAGCTCAGCTGACCTGGTTTCTCTGGCTCTACAGCAGCTCTGCTGACCTGGTTCTCTGGATCTAGAGCAGGTGTGCTGGCCTGCTTCTCTCCCTCTAAAGAAGCTCTGCTGACCTGGTTTCTCTGGCTCTACAGCAGCTCCACTGACCTAGTTCTCTGGTTCTAGAGCAGCTCTGCTGACCTTGTTCTTAGGCTCTAGAGCAGCTCTGCTGACCTGGTTCTCTGGCTCTAAAGCAGCTCTGCTGACCTGGTTCTCTGGCTATAGAGCAGCTGTGCTGACCTGGTTCTCTGGCTCTAAAGCAGCTATGCTGCCCTGTTCTATAGCTCTAGATCAGCTCTGCTGACCTGGTTCTTAGGCTCTAGAGCAGCTCTGCTGCCCTGGTTCTCTGGCTCTAAAGCAGCTCTGCTGACCTGGTTCTCTGGCTCTAAAGCTGTTCTGCTGACCTGGTTCTATGGCTCTAAAGCAGCTCTCCTGACCTTGTTCTCTGGCACTAGAGCAGCTCTGCTAACTTGGTTCTTTGGCTCTAGACCAGCTCTACGGACCTGGTTCTCTGGCTCTAAAGAAGCTCTGCTGACTTGGGTCTATGGCTCTAAAGCAGCTCTGCTAACCTGGTTCTCTGGCTCTACAACGGCTCTGCTGACCTGGTTCTCTCCATCTAAAGAAGCTCTGCTGACTTGGTTCTTAGGCTCTAGAGCAGCTCTGCTGACCTGGTTCTCTGGCTCTAGAGCAGCTCTGCTGACCTGGTTCTCTGGCTCTACAGCAGCTCTGCTGACCTGGTTCTCTGGGTCTACAGCAGCTCTGCTGACCTTGTCCTCTCCCTCTAAAGCCGCTCTGCTGACCTGGTTCTCTGGCTCTACAGCAGCTCAGCTGACCTGGTTCTCTGGCTCTAGAGCAGCTCTGATGCCCTGTTTCTCTGGCTCTAAAGCAATTCTGCTGACCTGGTTCTATGGCTCTAAAGCAGTTCTGCTGACCTGGTTCTCTGGCTCTATAGCAGCTCGGCTGACCTAGTTCTCTGCCTCTAGAGCAGCTCTGCTGACCTGGTTCTATGTCTCTAAAGCAGCTCTGCTGCCCTGATCTATAGCTCTAGAGCAGCTCTGCTGACCTGGTTCTTAGGCTCTAGAGCAGCTCTGCTGCCCTGGTTCTCTGCCTCTAGAGCAGCTCTGCTGACCTGGTTCTCTGGCTCTAAAACAGCTCTGCTGACCTGATTCTCTGTCTCTAGAGCAGCTCTGCTGACCTGGTTCTCTGGCTCTAAAGCAATTCTGCTGACCTGGTTCTATGGCTCTAAAGCAGCTCTGCTGACCTGGTTCTCTGGCTCTACAGCGGCTCTGCTGACCTTGTCCTCTCCTTTTAAAGCCGCTCTGCTGACCTGGTTCTCTGGCTCTACAGCAGCTCGGCTGACCTGGTTCTCTGGCTCTAGAGCAGCTCTGCTGCCCTGTTTCTCTGGCTCTAAAGCAATTCTGCTGACCTGGTTCTATGGCTCTAAAGCAGCTCTGCTGACCTGGTTCTCTGGCTCTACAGCAGCTCGGCTGACCTAGTTCTCTGCCTCTAGAGCAGCTCTGCTGACCTGGTTCTATGGCTCTAAAGCAGCTCTGCTGCCCTGATCTATAGCTCTAGAGCAGCTCTGCTGACCTGGTTCTTAGGCTCTAGAGCAGCTCTGCTGCCCTGGTTCTCTGGCTCTAAAGCAGCTCTTCTGACCTGGTTCTCTGGCTCTAAAGCTGTTCTACTGACCTGGTTCTATGGCTTTAAAGCAGCTCTCCTGACCTTGTTCTCTGGCTCTAGAGCAGCTCTGCTAACTTGGTTCTTTGGCTCTAGAGCAGCTCTGCAGACCTGGTTCTCTGGCTCTAAAGCAGCTCTGCTGACTTGGGTCTATGGCTCTAAAGCAGCTCTGCTAACTTGGTTCTCTGGCTCTACAACCGTTCTGCTGACCTGGTTCTCTCCGTCTAAAGAAGCTCTGCTGACTTGGTTCTTAGGCTCTAGAGCAGCTCTGCTGACCTGGTTCTCTGGCACTAGAGCAGCTCTGCTGACCTGGTTCTCTGGCTCTACAGCAGCTCTGCTGACCTGGTTCTCTGGGTCTACAGCGGCTCTGCTGACCTGGTCCTCTCCCTCTAAAGCAGCTCTGCTGACCTGGTTCTCTGGCTCTACAGCAGCTCGGCTGACCTGGTTCTCTGGCTCTAGAGCAGCTCTGCTACCCTGGTTCTCTGGCTCTAAAGCAGCTCTGCTGACCTGCTTCTCTGCCTCTAGAGCAGCTCTGCTGACATGGTTCTCTGGCTCTAAATCATCTCTGCTGACCTGATTCTCTGGTTCTACAGCAGCTCGGCTGACCTAGTTCTCTGCCTCTAGAGCAGCTCTGCTGACCTGGTTCTCTGGCTCTAAAGCTGTTCTGCTGACCTGGTTCTATGGCTCTAAAGCAGCTCTGCTGACCTGGTTCTCTGGCTCTAGAGCAGCTCTGCTAACTTGGTTCTTAGGCTCTAGAGCAGCTCTGCTGACCTGGTTCTCTAGCTCTAAAGCAGCTCTGCTGACTTGGTTCTATGGCTCTAAAGCAGCTCTGCTGACGTGGTTCTCTGGCTCTACAACAGCTCTGCTAACCTGGTTCTCTCCCTCTAAAGAAGCTCTGCTGACTTGGTTCTTAGGCTCTAGAGCCGCTCTGCTGACCTGGTTCTCTGGCTCTAGAGCAGCTCTGCTGACCTGGTTCTCTGGCTCTAAAGCAGCTCTGCTGACCTAGTTCTCTGGTTCTAAAGCAGCTCTGCTGACCTAGTTCTCTGGCTCTAAAGCAGCTCTGCTGACCTGGTTTCTCTGGCTCCACAGCAGCTCGGCTGACCTGGTTCTCTGGCTCTAAAGCAGCTCTGCTGACCTAGTTCTCTGGCTCTAGAGCAGCTCTGCTGACCTATTTCTCTGGCTCTACAGCAGCTCTGTTGACCTAGTTTGTCTGGCTCTAAAGCAGCTCTGCTGCCGTGGTTCTCTGGCTCTAAAGCAATTCTGCTGACCTGGTTCTATGGCTCTAAAGCAGCTCTGCTGACCTGGTTCTCTGGCTCTAGAGCAGCTCTGCTGACCTGGTTCTCTGGCTCTAGAGCAGCTCTGCTAACTTGGTTCATAGGCTCTAAAGCTGCTCTGCTGACCTGGTTCTCTAGCTCTAAAGCAGCTCTGCTGACTTGGTTTTATGGCTCTAAAGCAGCTCTGCTGACCTGGTTCTCTGGCTCTACAACAGCTCTGCTGACCTGGTTCTCTCCCTCTAAAGAAGCTCTGCTGACTTGGTTCTTAGACTCTAGAGCCGCTCTGCTGACCTGGTTCTCTGGCACTAGAGCAGCTCTGCTGACCTGCTTCTCTGCCTCTACAGCAGCTCTGCTGACCTGGTTCTCTGGGTCTACAGCAGCTCTGCTGACCTGGTTCTCTCCCTCCAAAGCAGCTCTGCTGACCTGGTTCTCTGGCTCTAAAGCAGCTCTGCTGACCTAGTTCTCTGGTTCTAGAGCAGCTCTGCTGACCTACTTCTCTGGCTCTAAAGCAGCTCTGCTGACCTGGTTTCTCTGGCTCTACAGCAGCTCGGCTGACCTAGTTCTCTGGCTCTAAAGCAGCTCTGTTGACCTGGTTCTATGGCTCTAAAGCAGCTCTGCTGACCTGGTTCTCTCCCTATGAAGCAGCTCAGCTGACCTGGTTTCTCTGGCTCTACAGCAGCTCTGCTGACCTGGTTTCTCTGGCTCTACAGCAGCTCGGCTGACCTAGTTCTCTGGCTCTAAAGCAGCTCTGCTGACCTGGTTCTATGGCTCTAAAGCAGCTCTGCTGACCTGGTTCTCTCCCTATGAAGCAGCTCAGCTGACCTGGTTTCTCTGGCTCTACAGCAGCTCTGCTGACCTGGTTCTCTGGATCTAGAGCAGGTGTGCTGGCCTGCTTCTCTCCCTCTAAAGAAGCTCTGCTGACCTGGTTTCTCTGTCTCTACAGCAGCTCCACTGACCTAGTTCTCTGGTTCTAGAGCAGCTCTGCTGACCTTGTTCTTAGGCTCTAGAGCAGCTCTGCTGACCTGGTTCTCTGGCTCTAAAGCAGCTCTGCTGACCTGGTTCTCTGGCTATAGAGCAGCTGTGCTGACCTGGTTCTCTGGCTCTAAAGCAGCTATGCTGCCCTGTTCTATAGCTCTAGATCAGCTCTGCTGACCTGGTTCTTAGGCTCTAGAGCAGCTCTGCTGCCCTGGTTCTCTGGCTCTAAAGCAGCTCTGCTGACCTGGTTCTCTGGCTCTAAAGCTGTTCTGCTGACCTGGTTCTATGGCTCTAAAGCAGCTCTCCTGACCTTGTTCTCTGGCACTAGAGCAGCTCTGCTAACTTGGTTCTTTGGCTCTAGACCAGCTCTACGGACCTGGTTCTCTGGCTCTAAAGAAGCTCTGCTGACTTGGGTCTATGGCTCTAAAGCAGCTCTGCTAACCTGGTTCTCTGGCTCTACAACGGCTCTGCTGACCTGGTTCTCTCCATCTAAAGAAGCTCTGCTGACTTGGTTCTTAGGCTCTAGAGCAGCTCTGCTGACCTGGTTCTCTGGCTCTAGAGCAGCTCTGCTGACCTGGTTCTCTGGCTCTACAGCAGCTCTGCTGACCTGGTTCTCTGGGTCTACAGCGGCTCTGCTGACCTTGTCCTCTCCCTCTAAAGCCGCTCTGCTGACCTGGTTCTCTGGCTCTACAGCAGCTCAGCTGACCTGGTTCTCTGGCTCTAGAGCAGCTCTGATGCCCTGTTTCTCTGGCTCTAAAGCAATTCTGCTGACCTGGTTCTATGGCTCTAAAGCAGTTCTGCTGACCTGGTTCTCTGGCTCTATAGCAGCTCGGCTGACCTAGTTCTCTGCCTCTAGAGCAGCTCTGCTGACCTGGTTCTATGTCTCTAAAGCAGCTCTGCTGCCCTGATCTATAGCTCTAGAGCAGCTCTGCTGACCTGGTTCTTAGGCTCTAGAGCAGCTCTGCTGCCCTGGTTCTCTGCCTCTAGAGCAGCTCTGCTGACCTGGTTCTCTGGCTCTAAAACAGCTCTGCTGACCTGATTCTCTGTCTCTAGAGCAGCTCTGCTGACCTGGTTCTCTGGCTCTAAAGCAATTCTGCTGACCTGGTTCTATGGCTCTAAAGCAGCTCTGCTGACCTGGTTCTCTGGCTCTACAGCGGCTCTGCTGACCTTGTCCTC
>NW_028187435.1:0-37997 GCF_964204655.1 Triturus cristatus
AGGGCTAGCACTGAGATCTTTTTATTTATGTCCTAATATAGGTGCTGGAATGGTGTAGAGAGTAGTAGCAAAGTTTGGCTTTTGATTGAGAGAAGTATGCTAGGTTGGAAATAAAAGTGAGATTTGAGTTTGTAGTGAGCTGTGGATTTTCGCAGAGTTACAGACGCCATAGTACTCATTATTAGCACATTATAAAAATCTGTTTATTGTGTTGCATTAGTTTGGAGATATTCAAGTTCTGTTAATGGACTAACAGTGGACTTTTCCATCTGCAGATTATACTGAATGACCAGCAGAGGGAGTGATGCCGTAGACCATTTCTCTGCGATGCTGAGACCAAAAAAAAAAAGAAAGCGTCCTCAGCCTTCGGCTTCCATTATCAATTTACATGGTAGGTGAAACTCTCATTTAATCGCTTTGCTTGTCATTAGAAGGAGTTCATAGCATCTGACGGCTCTTGGCACCTTTGAGGCTGCAATGAGTTGTCTTCTGTTAGAGCGATTGACTTACTTTCAAATGGGGGAAGCTTATTTATCCTGCCTCCCTGCACTCTGTATGTGGCGCTCTGATACTCAACATGGAGTGCTCTTTCAGATACTCTGTGTTCTGGTCACTCCAGCCCACTTTCAAAAGGGGAGCCCAGTACTTTCAATGGTGCAGAGTACTTTCCCATTACACTTCCTACTTCCGTTGCAGTCATAATAACCGATAGTTAACCAGAGCAGACTTGCTGAAGTCTCATTGTCCTGTGTTATGGTCACCCAGGGCGATTTGTCATGAGGTGCTCTGACATCATAAAGCTACAGCATGGTGTCATCTGACATGAGAGCAAGCAATAGGATGCCTTTTTCATGGAATTGAAATGGGTAGCAGGCTAGACAGGATGTGCAGGTGAAGACAAAGATGGTAACATGAATAAACTCAGGCATTAGTTGACTTATGCATTTGTTTGAAGGTTTGGGTGATCATAATATTCTCGAGATCTCTATAGGTTAACTGATAGGGTTGCACAAGAATGAAGATGTTAGAATCTGTTATTCGTAGTTTTTATTATTACCTCTAGCTGTAGCATAAGCCTTCTTTCAAAACCTTATCAGATCACTTAATAGTTACTGCTGTACCATAACCTAAAAATTCTCAGTGAGAAAGATACCATGTCACAGGGCTAGCACTGAGATCTTTTTATTTATGTCCTAATATAGGTGCTGGAATGGTGTAGAGAGTAGTAGCAAAGTTTGGCTTTTGATTGAGAGAAGTATGCTAGGTTGGAAATAAAAGTGAGATTTGAGTTTGTAGTGAGCTGTGGATTTTCGCAGAGTTACAGACGCCATAGTACTCATTATTAGCACATTATAAAAATCTGTTTATTGTGTTGCATTAGTTTGGAGATATTCAAGTTCTGTTAATGGACTAACAGTGGACTTTTCCATCTGCAGATTATACTGAATGACCAGCAGAGGGAGTGATGCCGTAGACCATTTCTCTGCGATGCTGAGACCAAAAAAAAAAAGAAAGCGTCCTCAGCCTTCGGCTTCCATTATCAATTTACATGGTAGGTGAAACTCTCATTTAATCGCTTTGCTTGTCATTAGAAGGAGTTCATAGCATCTGACGGCTCTTGGCACCTTTGAGGCTGCAATGAGTTGTCTTCTGTTAGAGCGATTGACTTACTTTCAAATGGGGGAAGCTTATTTATCCTGCCTCCCTGCACTCTGTATGTGGCGCTCTGATACTCAACATGGAGTGCTCTTTCAGATACTCTGTGTTCTGGTCACTCCAGCCCACTTTCAAAAGGGGAGCCCAGTACTTTCAATGGTGCAGAGTACTTTCCCATTACACTTCCTACTTCCGTTGCAGTCATAATAACCGATAGTTAACCAGAGCAGACTTGCTGAAGTCTCATTGTCCTGTGTTATGGTCACCCAGGGCGATTTGTCATGAGGTGCTCTGACATCATAAAGCTACAGCATGGTGTCATCTGACATGAGAGCAAGCAACAGGATGCCTTTTTCATGGAATTGAAATGGGTAGCAGGCTAGACAGGATGTGCAGGTGAAGACAAAGATGGTAACATGAATAAACTCAGGCATTAGTTGACTTATGCATTTGTTTGAAGGTTTGGGTGATCATAATATTCTCGAGATCTCTATAGGTTAACTGATAGGGTTGCACAAGAATGAAGATGTTAGAATCTGTTATTCGTAGTTTTTATTATTACCTCTAGCTGTAGCATAAGCCTTCTTTCAAAACCTTATCAGATCACTTAATAGTTACTGCTGTACCATAACCTAAAAATTCTCAGTGAGAAAGATACCATGTCACAGGGCTAGCACTGAGATCTTTTTATTTATGTCCTAATATAGGTGCTGGAATGGTGTAGAGAGTAGTAGCAAAGTTTGGCTTTTGATTGAGAGAAGTATGCTAGGTTGGAAATAAAAGTCAGATTTGAGTTTGTAGTGAGCTGTGGATTTTCGCAGAGTTACAGACGCCATAGTACTCATTATTAGCACATTATAAAAATCTGTTTATTGTGTTGCATTAGTTTGGAGATATTCAAGTTCTGTTAATGGACTAACAGTGGACTTTTCCATCTGCAGATTATACTGAATGACCAGCAGAGGGAGTGATGCCGTAGACCATTTCTCTGCGATGCCGAGACCAAAAAAAAAAAGAAAGCGTCCTCAGCCTTCGGCTTCCATTATCAATTTACATGGTACGTGAAACTCTCATTTAATTGCTTTGCTTGTCATTAGAAGGAGTTCATAGCATCTGACGGCTCTTGGCACCTTTGAGGCTGCAATGAGTTGTCTTCTGTTAGAGCGATTGACTTGCTTTCAAATGGGGGAAGCTTATTTATCCTGCCTCCCTGCACTCTGTATGTGGCGCTCTGATACTCAACATGGAGTGCTCTTTCAGATACTCTGTGTTCTGGTCACTCCAGCCCACTTTCAAAAGGGGAGCCCAGTACTTTCAATGGTGCAGAGTACTTTCCCATTACACTTCCTACTTCCGTTGCAGTCATAATAACCGATAGTTAACCAGAGCAGACTTGCTGAAGTCTCATTGTCCTGTGTTATGGTCACCCAGGGCGATTTGTCATGAGGTGCTCTGACATCATAAAGCTACAGCATGGTGTCATCTGACATGAGAGCAAGCAATAGGATGCCTTTTTCATGGAATTGAAATGGGTAGCAGGCTAGACAGGATGTGCAGGTGAAGACAAAGATGGTAACATGAATAAACTCAGGCATTAGTTGACTTATGCATTTGTTTGAAGGTTTGGGTGATCATAATATTCTCGAGATCTCTATAGGTTAACTGATAGGGTTGCACAAGAATGAAGATGTTAGAATCTGTTATTCGTAGTTTTTATTATTACCTCTAGCTGTAGCATAAGCCTTCTTTCAAAACCTTATCAGATCACTTAATAGTTACTGCTGTACCATAACCTAAAAATTCTCAGTGAGAAAGATACCATGTCACAGGGCTAGCACTGAGATCTTTTTATTTATGTCCTAATATAGGTGCTGGAATGGTGTAGAGAGTAGTAGCAAAGTTAGGCTTTTGATTGAGAGAAGTATGCTAGGTTGGAAATAAAAGTCAGATTTGAGTTTGTAGTGAGCTGTGGATTTTCGCAGAGTTACAGACGCCATAGTACTCATTATTAGCACATTATAACAATCTGTTTATTGTGTTGCATTAGTTTGGAGATATTCAAGTTCTGTTAATGGACTAACAGTGGACTTTTCCATCTGCAGATTATACTGAATGACCAGCAGAGGGAGTGATGCCGTAGACCATTTCTCTGCGATGCTGAGACCAAAAAAAAAAAGAAAGCGTCCTCAGCCTTCGGCTTCCATTATCAATTTACATGGTAGGTGAAACTCTCATTTAATCGCTTTGCTTGTCATTAGAAGGAGTTCATAGCATCTGACGGCTCTTGGCACCTTTGAGGCTGCAATGAGTTGTCTTCTGTTAGAGCGATTGACTTACTTTCAAATGGGGGAAGCTTATTTATCCTGCCTCCCTGCACTCTGTATGTGGCGCTCTGATACTCAACATGGAGTGCTCTTTCAGATACTCTGTGTTCTGGTCACTCCAGCCCACTTTCAAAAGGGGAGCCCAGTACTTTCAATGGTGCAGAGTACTTTCCCATTACACTTCCTACTTCCGTTGCAGTCATAATAACCGATAGTTAACCAGAGCAGACTTGCTGAAGTCTCATTGTCCTGTGTTATGGTCACCCAGGGCGATTTGTCATGAGGTGCTCTGACATCATAAAGCTACAGCATGGTGTCATCTGACATGAGAGCAAGCAATAGGATGCCTTTTTCATGGAATTGAAATGGGTAGCAGGCTAGACAGGATGTGCAGGTGAAGACAAAGATGGTAACATGAATAAACTCAGGCATTAGTTGACTTATGCATTTGTTTGAAGGTTTGGGTGATCATAATATTCTCGAGATCTCTATAGGTTAACTGATAGGGTTGCACAAGAATGAAGATGTTAGAATCTGTTATTCGTAGTTTTTATTATTACCTCTAGCTGTAGCATAAGCCTTCTTTCAAAACCTTATCAGATCACTTAATAGTTACTGCTGTACCATAACCTAAAAATTCTCAGTGAGAAAGATACCATGTCACAGGGCTAGCACTGAGATCTTTTTATTTATGTCCTAATATAGGTGCTGGAATGGTGTAGAGAGTAGTAGCAAAGTTTGGCTTTTGATTGAGAGAAGTATGCTAGGTTGGAAATAAAAGTCAGATTTGAGTTTGTAGTGAGCTGTGGATTTTCGCAGAGTTACAGACGCCATAGTACTCATTATTAGCACATTATAAAAATCTGTTTATTGTGTTGCATTAGTTTGGAGATATTCAAGTTCTGTTAATGGACTAACAGTGCACTTTTCCATCTGCAGATTATACTGAATGACCAGCAGAGGGAGTGATGCCGTAGACCATTTCTCTGCGATGCCGAGACCAAAAAAAAAAAAGAAAGCGTCCTCAGCCTTCGGCTTCCATTATCAATTTACATGGTACGTGAAACTCTCATTTAATTGCTTTGCTTGTCATTAGAAGGAGTTCATAGCATCTGACGGCTCTTGGCACCTTTGAGGCTGCAATGAGTTGTCTTCTGTTAGAGCGATTGACTTGCTTTCAAATGGGGGAAGCTTATTTATCCTGCCTCCCTGCACTCTGTATGTGGCGCTCTGATACTCAACATGGAGTGCTCTTTCAGATACTCTGTGTTCTGGTCACTCCAGCCCACTTTCAAAAGGGGAGCCCAGTACTTTCAATGGTGCAGAGTACTTTCCCATTACACTTCCTACTTCCGTTGCAGTCATAATAACCGATAGTTAACCAGAGCAGACTTGCTGAAGTCTCATTGTCCTGTGTTATGGTCACCCAGGGCGATTTGTCATGAGGTGCTCTGACATCATAAAGCTACAGCATGGTGTCATCTGACATGAGAGCAAGCAATAGGATGCCTTTTTCATGGAATTGAAATGGGTAGCAGGCTAGACAGGATGCGCAGGTGAAGACAAAGATGGTAACATGAATAAACTCAGGCATTAGTTGACTTATGCATTTGTTTGAAGGTTTGGGTGATCATAATATTCTCGAGATCTCTATAGGTTAACTGATAGGGTTGCACAAGAATGAAGATGTTAGAATCTGTTATTCGTAGTTTTTATTATTACCTCTAGCTGTAGCATAAGCCTTCTTTCAAAACCTTATCAGATCACTTAATAGTTACTGCTGTACCATAACCTAAAAATTCTCAGTGAGAAAGATACCATGTCACAGGGCTAGCACTGAGATCTTTTTATTTATGTCCTAATATAGGTGCTGGAATGGTGTAGAGAGTAGTAGCAAAGTTTGGCTTTTGATTGAGAGAAGTATGCTAGGTTGGAAATAAAAGTCAGATTTGAGTTTGTAGTGAGCTGTGGATTTTCGCAGAGTTACAGACGCCATAGTACTCATTATTAGCACATTATAAAAATCTGTTTATTGTGTTGCATTAGTTTGGAGATATTCAAGTTCTGTTAATGGACTAACAGTGGACTTTTCCATCTGCAGATTATACTGAATGACCAGCAGAGGGAGTGATGCCGTAGACCATTTCTCTGCGATGCCGAGACCAAAAAAAAAAAGAAAGCGTCCTCAGCCTTCGGCTTCCATTATCAATTTACATGGTACGTGAAACTCTCATTTAATTGCTTTGCTTGTCATTAGAAGGAGTTCATAGCATCTGACGGCTCTTGGCACCTTTGAGGCTGCAATGAGTTGTCTTCTGTTAGAGCGATTGACTTGCTTTCAAATGGGGGAAGCTTATTTATCCTGCCTCCCTGCACTCTGTATGTGGCGCTCTGATACTCAACATGGAGTGCTCTTTCAGATACTCTGTGTTCTGGTCACTCCAGCCCACTTTCAAAAGGGGAGCCCAGTACTTTCAATGGTGCAGAGTACTTTCCCATTACACTTCCTACTTCCGTTGCAGTCATAATAACCGATAGTTAACCAGAGCAGACTTGCTGAAGTCTCATTGTCCTGTGTTATGGTCACCCAGGGCGATTTGTCATGAGGTGCTCTGACATCATAAAGCTACAGCATGGTGTCATCTGACATGAGAGCAAGCAATAGGATGCCTTTTTCATGGAATTGAAATGGGTAGCAGGCTAGACAGGATGTGCAGGTGAAGACAAAGATGGTAACATGAATAAACTCAGGCATTAGTTGACTTATGCATTTGTTTGAAGGTTTGGGTGATCATAATATTCTCGAGATCTCTATAGGTTAACTGATAGGGTTGCACAAGAATGAAGATGTTAGAATCTGTTATTCGTAGTTTTTATTATTACCTCTAGCTGTAGCATAAGCCTTCTTTCAAAACCTTATCAGATCACTTAATAGTTACTGCTGTACCATAACCTAAAAATTCTCAGTGAGAAAGATACCATGTCACAGGGCTAGCACTGAGATCTTTTTATTTATGTCCTAATATAGGTGCTGGAATGGTGTAGAGAGTAGTAGCAAAGTTTGGCTTTTGATTGAGAGAAGTATGCTAGGTTGGAAATAAAAGTCAGATTTGAGTTTGTAGTGAGCTGTGGATTTTCGCAGAGTTACAGACGCCATAGTACTCATTATTAGCACATTATAAAAATCTGTTTATTGTGTTGCATTAGTTTGGAGATATTCAAGTTCTGTTAATGGACTAACAGTGGACTTTTCCATCTGCAGATTATACTGAATGACCAGCAGAGGGAGTGATGCCGTAGACCATTTCTCTGCGATGCTGAGACCAAAAAAAAAAAGAAAGCGTCCTCAGCCTTCGGCTTCCATTATCAATTTACATGGTACGTGAAACTCTCATTTAATCGCTTTGCTTGTCATTAGAAGGAGTTCATAGCATCTGACGGCTCTTGGCACCTTTGAGGCTGCAATGAGTTGTCTTTTGTTAGAGCGATTGACTTACTTTCAAATGGGGGAAGCTTATTTATCCTGCCTCCCTGCACTCTGTATGTGGCGCTCTGATACTCAACATGGAGTGCTCTTTCAGATACTCTGTGTTCTGGTCACTCCAGCCCACTTTCAAAAGGGGAGCCCGGTACTTTCAATGGTGCAGAGTACTTTCCCATTACACTTCCTACTTCCGTTGCAGTCATAATAACCGATAGTTAACCAGAGCAGACTTGCTGAAGTCTCATTGTCCTGTGTTATTGTCACCCAGGGCGATTTGTCATGAGGTGCTCTGACATCATAAAGCTACAGCATGGTGTCATCTGACATGAGAGCAAGCAATAGGATGCCTTTTTCATGGAATTGAAATGGGTAGCAGGCTAGACAGGATGCGCAGGTGAAGACAAAGATGGTAACATGAATAAACTCAGGCATTAGTTGACTTATGCATTTGTTTGAAGGTTTGGGTGATCATAATATTCTCGAGATCTCTATAGGTTAACTGATAGGGTTGCACAAGAATGAAGATGTTAGAATCTGTTATTCGTAGTTTTTATTATTACCTCTAGCTGTAGCATAAGCCTTCTTTCAAAACCTTATCAGATCACTTAATAGTTACTGCTGTACCATAACCTAAAAATTCTCAGTGAGAAAGATACCATGTCACAGGGCTAGCACTGAGATCTTTTTATTTATGTCCTAATATAGGTGCTGGAATGGTGTAGAGAGTAGTAGCAAAGTTTGGCTTTTGATTGAGAGAAGTATGCTAGGTTGGAAATAAAAGTCAGATTTGAGTTTGTAGTGAGCTGTGGATTTTCGCAGAGTTACAGACGCCATAGTACTCATTATTAGCACATTATAAAAATCTGTTTATTGTGTTGCATTAGTTTGGAGATATTCAAGTTCTGTTAATGGACTAACAGTGGACTTTTCCATCTGCAGATTATACTGAATGACCAGCAGAGGGAGTGATGCCGTAGACCATTTCTCTGCGATGCCGAGACCAAAAAAAAAAAGAAAGCGTCCTCAGCCTTCGGCTTCCATTATCAATTTACATGGTACGTGAAACTCTCATTTAATTGCTTTGCTTGTCATTAGAAGGAGTTCATAGCATCTGACGGCTCTTGGCACCTTTGAGGCTGCAATGAGTTGTCTTCTGTTAGAGCGATTGACTTGCTTTCAAATGGGGGAAGCTTATTTATCCTGCCTCCCTGCACTCTGTATGTGGCGCTCTGATACTCAACATGGAGTGCTCTTTCAGATACTCTGTGTTCTGGTCACTCCAGCCCACTTTCAAAAGGGGAGCCCAGTACTTTCAATGGTGCAGAGTACTTTCCCATTACACTTCCTACTTCCGTTGCAGTCATAATAACCAATAGTTAACCAGAGCAGACTTGCTGAAGTCTCATTGTCCTGTGTTATGGTCACCCAGGGCGATTTGTCATGAGGTGCTCTGACATCATAAAGCTACAGCATGGTGTCATCTGACATGAGAGCAAGCAATAGGATGCCTTTTTCATGGAATTGAAATGGGTAGCAGGCTAGACAGGATGTGCAGGTGAAGACAAAGATGGTAACATGAATAAACTCAGGCATTAGTTGACTTATGCATTTGTTTGAAGGTTTGGGTGATCATAATATTCTCGAGATCTCTATAGGTTAACTGATAGGGTTGCACAAGAATGAAGATGTTAGAATCTGTTATTCGTAGTTTTTATTATTACCTCTAGCTGTAGCATAAGCCTTCTTTCAAAACCTTATCAGATCACTTAATAGTTACTGCTGTACCATAACCTAAAAATTCTCAGTGAGAAAGATACCATGTCACAGGGCTAGCACTGAGATCTTTTTATTTATGTCCTAATATAGGTGCTGGAATGGTGTAGAGAGTAGTAGCAAAGTTTGGCTTTTGATTGAGAGAAGTATGCTAGGTTGGAAATAAAAGTCAGATTTGAGTTTGTAGTGAGCTGTGGATTTTCGCAGAGTTACAGACGCCATAGTACTCATTATTAGCACATTATAAAAATCTGTTTATTGTGTTGCATTAGTTTGGAGATATTCAAGTTCTGTTAATGGACTAACAGTGGACTTTTCCATCTGCAGATTATACTGAATGACCAGCAGAGGGAGTGATGCCGTAGACCATTTCTCTGCGATGCTGAGACCAAAAAAAAAAAGAAAGCGTCCTCAGCCTTCGGCTTCCATTATCAATTTACATGGTAGGTGAAACTCTCATTTAATTGCTTTGCTTGTCATTAGAAGGAGTTCATAGCATCTGACGGCTCTTGGCACCTTTGAGGCTGCAATGAGTTGTCTTCTGTTAGAGCGATTGACTTGCTTTCAAATGGGGGAAGCTTATTTATCCTGCCTCCCTGCACTCTGTATGTGGCGCTCTGATACTCAACATGGAGTGCTCTTTCAGATACTCTGTGTTCTGGTCACTCCAGCCCACTTTCAAAAGGGGAGCCCAGTACTTTCAATGGTGCAGAGTACTTTCCCATTACACTTCCTACTTCCGTTGCAGTCATAATAACCGATAGTTAACCAGAGCAGACTTGCTGAAGTCTCATTGTCCTGTGTTATGGTCACCCAGGGCGATTTGTCATGAGGTGCTCTGACATCATAAAGCTACAGCATGGTGTCATCTGACATGAGAGCAAGCAATAGGATGCCTTTTTCATGGAATTGAAATGGGTAGCAGGCTAGACAGGATGCGCAGGTGAAGACAAAGATGGTAACATGAATAAACTCAGGCATTAGTTGACTTATTCATTTGTTTGAAGGTTTGGGTGATCATAATATTCTCGAGATCTCTATAGGTTAACTGATAGGGTTGCACAAGAATGAAGATGTTAGAATCTGTTATTCGTAGTTTTTATTATTACCTCTAGCTGTAGCATAAGCCTTCTTTCAAAACCTTATCAGATCACTTAATAGTTACTGCTGTACCATAACCTAAAAATTCTCAGTGAGAAAGATACCATGTCACAGGGCTAGCACTGAGATCTTTTTATTTATGTCCTAATATAGGTGCTGGAATGGTGTAGAGAGTAGTAGCAAAGTTTGGCTTTTGATTGAGAGAAGTATGCTAGGTTGGAAATAAAAGTCAGATTTGAGTTTGTAGTGAGCTGTGGATTTTCGCAGAGTTACAGACGCCATAGTACTCATTATTAGCACATTATAAAAATCTGTTTATTGTGTTGCATTAGTTTGGAGATATTCAAGTTCTGTTAATGGACTAACAGTGGACTTTTCCATCTGCAGATTATACTGAATGACCAGCAGAGGGAGTGATGCCGTAGACCATTTCTCTGCGATGCCGAGACCAAAAAAAAAAAGAAAGCGTCCTCAGCCTTCGGCTTCCATTATCAATTTACATGGTACGTGAAACTCTCATTTAATTGCTTTGCTTGTCATTAGAAGGAGTTCATAGCATCTGACGGCTCTTGGCACCTTTGAGGCTGCAATGAGTTGTCTTCTGTTAGAGCGATTGACTTGCTTTCAAATGGGGGAAGCTTATTTATCCTGCCTCCCTGCACTCTGTATGTGGCGCTCTGATACTCAACATGGAGTGCTCTTTCAGATACTCTGTGTTCTGGTCACTCCAGCCCACTTTCAAAAGGGGAGCCCAGTACTTTCAATGGTGCAGAGTACTTTCCCATTACACTTCCTACTTCCGTTGCAGTCATAATAACCGATAGTTAACCAGAGCAGACTTGCTGAAGTCTCATTGTCCTGTGTTATGGTCACCCAGGGCGATTTGTCATGAGGTGCTCTGACATCATAAAGCTACAGCATGGTGTCATCTGACATGAGAGCAAGCAATAGGATGCCTTTTTCATGGAATTGAAATGGGTAGCAGGCTAGACAGGATGTGCAGGTGAAGACAAAGATGGTAACATGAATAAACTCAGGCATTAGTTGACTTATGCATTTGTTTGAAGGTTTGGGTGATCATAATATTCTCGAGATCTCTATAGGTTAACTGATAGGGTTGCACAAGAATGAAGATGTTAGAATCTGTTATTCGTAGTTTTTATTATTACCTCTAGCTGTAGCATAAGCCTTCTTTCAAAACCTTATCAGATCACTTAATAGTTACTGCTGTACCATAACCTAAAAATTCTCAGTGAGAAAGATACCATGTCACAGGGCTAGCACTGAGATCTTTTTATTTATGTCCTAATATAGGTGCTGGAATGGTGTAGAGAGTAGTAGCAAAGTTTGGCTTTTGATTGAGAGAAGTATGCTAGGTTGGAAATAAAAGTCAGATTTGAGTTTGTAGTGAGCTGTGGATTTTCGCAGAGTTACAGACGCCATAGTACTCATTATTAGCACATTATAAAAATCTGTTTATTGTGTTGCATTAGTTTGGAGATATTCAAGTTCTGTTAATGGACTAACAGTGGACTTTTCCATCTGCAGATTATACTGAATGACCAGCAGAGGGAGTGATGCCGTAGACCATTTCTCTGCGATGCTGAGACCAAAAAAAAAAAGAAAGCGTCCTCAGCCTTCGGCTTCCATTATCAATTTACATGGTAGGTGAAACTCTCATTTAATCGCTTTGCTTGTCATTAGAAGGAGTTCATAGCATCTGACGGCTCTTGGCACCTTTGAGGCTGCAATGAGTTGTCTTCTGTTAGAGCGATTGACTTACTTTCAAATGGGGGAAGCTTATTTATCCTGCCTCCCTGCACTCTGTATGTGGCGCTCTGATACTCAACATGGAGTGCTCTTTCAGATACTCTGTGTTCTGGTCACTCCAGCCCACTTTCAAAAGGGGAGCCCAGTACTTTCAATGGTGCAGAGTACTTTCCCATTACACTTCCTACTTCCGTTGCAGTCATAATAACCGATAGTTAACCAGAGCAGACTTGCTGAAGTCTCATTGTCCTGTGTTATGGTCACCCAGGGCGATTTGTCATGAGGTGCTCTGACATCATAAAGCTACAGCATGGTGTCATCTGACATGAGAGCAAGCAATAGGATGCCTTTTTCATGGAATTGAAATGGGTAGCAGGCTAGACAGGATGTGCAGGTGAAGACAAAGATGGTAACATGAATAAACTCAGGCATTAGTTGACTTATGCATTTGTTTGAAGGTTTGGGTGATCATAATATTCTCGAGATCTCTATAGGTTAACTGATAGGGTTGCACAAGAATGAAGATGTTAGAATCTGTTATTCGTAGTTTTTATTATTACCTCTAGCTGTAGCATAAGCCTTCTTTCAAAACCTTATCAGATCACTTAATAGTTACTGCTGTACCATAACCTAAAAATTCTCAGTGAGAAAGATACCATGTCACAGGGCTAGCACTGAGATCTTTTTATTTATGTCCTAATATAGGTGCTGGAATGGTGTAGAGAGTAGTAGCAAAGTTTGGCTTTTGATTGAGAGAAGTATGCTAGGTTGGAAATAAAAGTCAGATTTGAGTTTGTAGTGAGCTGTGGATTTTCGCAGAGTTACAGACGCCATAGTACTCATTATTAGCACATTATAAAAATCTGTTTATTGTGTTGCATTAGTTTGGAGATATTCAAGTTCTGTTAATGGACTAACAGTGGACTTTTCCATCTGCAGATTATACTGAATGACCAGCAGAGGGAGTGATGCCGTAGACCATTTCTCTGCGATGCTGAGACCAAAAAAAAAAAGAAAGCGTCCTCAGCCTTCGGCTTCCATTATCAATTTACATGGTAGGTGAAACTCTCATTTAATCGCTTTGCTTGTCATTAGAAGGAGTTCATAGCATCTGACGGCTCTTGGCACCTTTGAGGCTGCAATGAGTTGTCTTCTGTTAGAGCGATTGACTTACTTTCAAATGGGGGAAGCTTATTTATCCTGCCTCCCTGCACTCTGTATGTGGCGCTCTGATACTCAACATGGAGTGCTCTTTCAGATACTCTGTGTTCTGGTCACTCCAGCCCACTTTCAAAAGGGGAGCCCAGTACTTTCAATGGTGCAGAGTACTTTCCCATTACACTTCCTACTTCCGTTGCAGTCATAATAACCGATAGTTAACCAGAGCAGACTTGCTGAAGTCTCATTGTCCTGTGTTATGGTCACCCAGGGCGATTTGTCATGAGGTGCTCTGACATCATAAAGCTACAGCATGGTGTCATCTGACATGAGAGCAAGCAATAGGATGCCTTTTTCATGGAATTGAAATGGGTAGCAGGCTAGACAGGATGTGCAGGTGAAGACAAAGATGGTAACATGAATAAACTCAGGCATTAGTTGACTTATGCATTTGTTTGAAGGTTTGGGTGATCATAATATTCTCGAGATCTCTATAGGTTAACTGATAGGGTTGCACAAGAATGAAGATGTTAGAATCTGTTATTCGTAGTTTTTATTATTACCTCTAGCTGTAGCATAAGCCTTCTTTCAAAACCTTATCAGATCACTTAATAGTTACTGCTGTACCATAACCTAAAAATTCTCAGTGAGAAAGATACCATGTCACAGGGCTAGCACTGAGATCTTTTTATTTATGTCCTAATATAGGTGCTGGAATGGTGTAGAGAGTAGTAGCAAAGTTTGGCTTTTGATTGAGAGAAGTATGCTAGGTTGGAAATAAAAGTCAGATTTGAGTTTGTAGTGAGCTGTGGATTTTCGCAGAGTTACAGACGCCATAGTACTCATTATTAGCACATTATAAAAATCTGTTTATTGTGTTGCATTAGTTTGGAGATATTCAAGTTCTGTTAATGGACTAACAGTGGACTTTTCCATCTGCAGATTATACTGAATGACCAGCAGAGGGAGTGATGCCGTAGACCATTTCTCTGCGATGCTGAGACCAAAAAAAAAAAGAAAGCGTCCTCAGCCTTCGGCTTCCATTATCAATTTACATGGTAGGTGAAACTCTCATTTAATCGCTTTGCTTGTCATTAGAAGGAGTTCATAGCATCTGACGGCTCTTGGCACCTTTGAGGCTGCAATGAGTTGTCTTCTGTTAGAGCGATTGACTTACTTTCAAATGGGGGAAGCTTATTTATCCTGCCTCCCTGCACTCTGTATGTGGCGCTCTGATACTCAACATGGAGTGCTCTTTCAGATACTCTGTGTTCTGGTCACTCCAGCCCACTTTCAAAAGGGGAGCCCAGTACTTTCAATGGTGCAGAGTACTTTCCCATTACACTTCCTACTTCCGTTGCAGTCATAATAACCGATAGTTAACCAGAGCAGACTTGCTGAAGTCTCATTGTCCTGTGTTATGGTCACCCAGGGCGATTTGTCATGAGGTGCTCTGACATCATAAAGCTACAGCATGGTGTCATCTGACATGAGAGCAAGCAATAGGATGCCTTTTTCATGGAATTGAAATGGGTAGCAGGCTAGACAGGATGTGCAGGTGAAGACAAAGATGGTAACATGAATAAACTCAGGCATTAGTTGACTTATGCATTTGTTTGAAGGTTTGGGTGATCATAATATTCTCGAGATCTCTATAGGTTAACTGATAGGGTTGCACAAGAATGAAGATGTTAGAATCTGTTATTCGTAGTTTTTATTATTACCTCTAGCTGTAGCATAAGCCTTCTTTCAAAACCTTATCAGATCACTTAATAGTTACTGCTGTACCATAACCTAAAAATTCTCAGTGAGAAAGATACCATGTCACAGGGCTAGCACTGAGATCTTTTTATTTATGTCCTAATATAGGTGCTGGAATGGTGTAGAGAGTAGTAGCAAAGTTTGGCTTTTGATTGAGAGAAGTATGCTAGGTTGGAAATAAAAGTCAGATTTGAGTTTGTAGTGAGCTGTGGATTTTCGCAGAGTTACAGACGCCATAGTACTCATTATTAGCACATTATAAAAATCTGTTTCTTGTGTTGCATTAGTTTGGAGATATTCAAGTTCTGTTAATGGACTAACAGTGGACTTTTCCATCTGCAGATTATACTGAATGACCAGCAGAGGGAGTGATGCCGTAGACCATTTCTCTGCGATGCTGAGACCAAAAAAAAAAAGAAAGCGTCCTCAGCCTTCGGCTTCCATTATCAATTTACATGGTAGGTGAAACTCTCATTTAATCGCTTTGCTTGTCATTAGAAGGAGTTCATAGCATCTGACGGCTCTTGGCACCTTTGAGGCTGCAATGAGTTGTCTTCTGTTAGAGCGATTGACTTACTTTCAAATGGGGGAAGCTTATTTATCCTGCCTCCCTGCACTCTGTATGTGGCGCTCTGATACTCAACATGGAGTGCTCTTTCAGATACTCTGTGTTCTGGTCACTCCAGCCCACTTTCAAAAGGGGAGCCCAGTACTTTCAATGGTGCAGAGTACTTTCCCATTACACTTCCTACTTCCGTTGCAGTCATAATAACCGATAGTTAACCAGAGCAGACTTGCTGAAGTCTCATTGTCCTGTGTTATGGTCACCCAGGGCGATTTGTCATGAGGTGCTCTGACATCATAAAGCTACAGCATGGTGTCATCTGACATGAGAGCAAGCAATAGGATGCCTTTTTCATGGAATTGAAATGGGTAGCAGGCTAGACAGGATGTGCAGGTGAAGACAAAGATGGTAACATGAATAAACTCAGGCATTAGTTGACTTATGCATTTGTTTGAAGGTTTGGGTGATCATAATATTCTCGAGATCTCTATAGGTTAACTGATAGGGTTGCACAAGAATGAAGATGTTAGAATCTGTTATTCGTAGTTTTTATTATTACCTCTAGCTGTAGCATAAGCCTTCTTTCAAAACCTTATCAGATCACTTAATAGTTACTGCTGTACCATAACCTAAAAATTCTCAGTGAGAAAGATACCATGTCACAGGGCTAGCACTGAGATCTTTTTATTTATGTCCTAATATAGGTGCTGGAATGGTGTAGAGAGTAGTAGCAAAGTTTGGCTTTTGATTGAGAGAAGTATGCTAGGTTGGAAATAAAAGTCAGATTTGAGTTTGTAGTGAGCTGTGGATTTTCGCAGAGTTACAGACGCCATAGTACTCATTATTAGCACATTATAAAAATCTGTTTCTTGTGTTGCATTAGTTTGGAGATATTCAAGTTCTGTTAATGGACTAACAGTGGACTTTTCCATCTGCAGATTATACTGAATGACCAGCAGAGGGAGTGATGCCGTAGACCATTTCTCTGCGATGCTGAGACCAAAAAAAAAAAGAAAGCGTCCTCAGCCTTCGGCTTCCATTATCAATTTACATGGTAGGTGAAACTCTCATTTAATCGCTTTGCTTGTCATTAGAAGGAGTTCATAGCATCTGACGGCTCTTGGCACCTTTGAGGCTGCAATGAGTTGTCTTCTGTTAGAGCGATTGACTTACTTTCAAATGGGGGAAGCTTATTTATCCTGCCTCCCTGCACTCTGTATGTGGCGCTCTGATACTCAACATGGAGTGCTCTTTCAGATACTCTGTGTTCTGGTCACTCCAGCCCACTTTCAAAAGGGGAGCCCAGTACTTTCAATGGTGCAGAGTACTTTCCCATTACACTTCCTACTTCCGTTGCAGTCATAATAACCGATAGTTAACCAGAGCAGACTTGCTGAAGTCTCATTGTCCTGTGTTATGGTCACCCAGGGCGATTTGTCATGAGGTGCTCTGACATCATAAAGCTACAGCATGGTGTCATCTGACATGAGAGCAAGCAATAGGATGCCTTTTTCATGGAATTGAAATGGGTAGCAGGCTAGACAGGATGTGCAGGTGAAGACAAAGATGGTAACATGAATAAACTCAGGCATTAGTTGACTTATGCATTTGTTTGAAGGTTTGGGTGATCATAATATTCTCGAGATCTCTATAGGTTAACTGATAGGGTTGCACAAGAATGAAGATGTTAGAATCTGTTATTCGTAGTTTTTATTATTACCTCTAGCTGTAGCATAAGCCTTCTTTCAAAACCTTATCAGATCACTTAATAGTTACTGCTGTACCATAACCTAAAAATTCTCAGTGAGAAAGATACCATGTCACAGGGCTAGCACTGAGATCTTTTTATTTATGTCCTAATATAGGTGCTGGAATGGTGTAGAGAGTAGTAGCAAAGTTTGGCTTTTGATTGAGAGAAGTATGCTAGGTTGGAAATAAAAGTCAGATTTGAGTTTGTAGTGAGCTGTGGATTTTCGCAGAGTTACAGACGCCATAGTACTCATTATTAGCACATTATAAAAATCTGTTTATTGTGTTGCATTAGTTTGGAGATATTCAAGTTCTGTTAATGGACTAACAGTGGACTTTTCCATCTGCAGATTATACTGAATGACCAGCAGAGGGAGTGATGCCGTAGACCATTTCTCTGCGATGCTGAGACCAAAAAAAAAAAGAAAGCGTCCTCAGCCTTCGGCTTCCATTATCAATTTACATGGTAGGTGAAACTCCCATTTAATCGCTTTGCTTGTCATTAGAAGGAGTTCATAGCATCTGACGGCTCTTGGCACCTTTGAGGCTGCAATGAGTTGTCTTCTGTTAGAGCGATTGACTTACTTTCAAATGGGGGAAGCTTATTTATCCTGCCTCCCTGCACTCTGTATGTGGCGCTCTGATACTCAACATGGAGTGCTCTTTCAGATACTCTGTGTTCTGGTCACTCCAGCCCACTTTCAAAAGGGGAGCCCAGTACTTTCAATGGTGCAGAGTACTTTCCCATTACACTTCCTACTTCTGTTGCAGTCATAATAACCGATAGTTAACCAGAGCAGACTTGCTGAAGTCTCATTGTCCTGTGTTATGGTCACCCAGGGCGATTTGTCATGAGGTGCTCTGACATCATAAAGCTACAGCATGGTGTCATCTGACATGAGAGCAAGCAATAGGATGCCTTTTTCATGGAATTGAAATGGGTAGCAGGCTAGACAGGATGTGCAGGTGAAGACAAAGATGGTAACATGAATAAACTCAGGCATTAGTTGACTTATGCATTTGTTTGAAGGTTTGGGTGATCATAATATTCTCGAGATATCTATAGGTTAACTGATAGGGTTGCACAAGAATGAAGATGTTAGAATCTGTTATTCATAGTTTTTATTATTACCTCTAGCTGTAGCATAAGCCTTCTTTCAAAACCTTATCAGATCACTTAATAGTTACTGCTGTACCATAACCTAAAAATTCTCAGTGAGAAAGATACCATGTCACAGGGCTAGCACTGAGATCTTTTTATTTATGTCCTAATATAGGTGCTGGAATGGTGTAGAGAGTAGTAGCAAAGTTTGGCTTTTGATTGAGAGAAGTATGCTAGGTTGGAAATAAAAGTCAGATTTGAGTTTGTAGTGAGCTGTGGATTTTCGCAGAGTTACAGACGCCATAGTACTCATTATTAGCACATTATAAAAATCTGTTTATTGTGTTGCATTAGTTTGGAGATATTCAAGTTCTGTTAATGGACTAACAGTGGACTTTTCCATCTGCAGATTATACTGAATGACCAGCAGAGGGAGTGATGCCGTAGACCATTTCTCTGCGATGCCGAGACCAAAAAAAAAAAGAAAGCGTCCTCAGCCTTCGGCTTCCATTATCAATTTACATGGTACGTGAAACTCTCATTTAATTGCTTTGCTTGTCATTAGAAGGAGTTCATAGCATCTGACGGCTCTTGGCACCTTTGAGGCTGCAATGAGTTGTCTTCTGTTAGAGCGATTGACTTGCTTTCAAATGGGGGAAGCTTATTTATCCTGCCTCCCTGCACTCTGTATGTGGCGCTCTGATACTCAACATGGAGTGCTCTTTCAGATACTCTGTGTTCTGGTCACTCCAGCCCACTTTCAAAAGGGGAGCCCAGTACTTTCAATGGTGCAGAGTACTTTCCCATTACACTTCCTACTTCCGTTGCAGTCATAATAACCGATAGTTAACCAGAGCAGACTTGCTGAAGTCTCATTGTCCTGTGTTATGGTCACCCAGGGCGATTTGTCATGAGGTGCTCTGACATCATAAAGCTACAGCATGGTGTCATCTGACATGAGAGCAAGCAATAGGATGCCTTTTTCATGGAATTGAAATGGGTAGCAGGCTAGACAGGATGTGCAGGTGAAGACAAAGATGGTAACATGAATAAACTCAGGCATTAGTTGACTTATGCATTTGTTTGAAGGTTTGGGTGATCATAATATTCTCGAGATATCTATAGGTTAACTGATAGGGTTGCACAAGAATGAAGATGTTAGAATCTGTTATTCATAGTTTTTATTATTACCTCTAGCTGTAGCATAAGCCTTCTTTCAAAACCTTATCAGATCACTTAATAGTTACTGCTGTACCATAACCTAAAAATTCTCAGTGAGAAAGATACCATGTCACAGGGCTAGCACTGAGATCTTTTTATTTATGTCCTAATATAGGTGCTGGAATGGTGTAGAGAGTAGTAGCAAAGTTTGGCTTTTGATTGAGAGAAGTATGCTAGGTTGGAAATAAAAGTCAGATTTGAGTTTGTAGTGAGCTGTGGATTTTCGCAGAGTTACAGACGCCATAGTACTCATTATTAGCACATTATAAAAATCTGTTTATTGTGTTGCATTAGTTTGGAGATATTCAAGTTCTGTTAATGGACTAACAGTGGACTTTTCCATCTGCAGATTATACTGAATGACCAGCAGAGGGAGTGATGCCGTAGACCATTTCTCTGCGATGCCGAGACCAAAAAAAAAAAGAAAGCGTCCTCAGCCTTCGGCTTCCATTATCAATTTACATGGTACGTGAAACTCTCATTTAATTGCTTTGCTTGTCATTAGAAGGAGTTCATAGCATCTGACGGCTCTTGGCACCTTTGAGGCTGCAATGAGTTGTCTTCTGTTAGAGCGATTGACTTGCTTTCAAATGGGGGAAGCTTATTTATCCTGCCTCCCTGCACTCTGTATGTGGCGCTCTGATACTCAACATGGAGTGCTCTTTCAGATACTCTGTGTTCTGGTCACTCCAGCCCACTTTCAAAAGGGGAGCCCAGTACTTTCAATGGTGCAGAGTACTTTCCCATTACACTTCCTACTTCCGTTGCAGTCATAATAACCGATAGTTAACCAGAGCAGACTTGCTGAAGTCTCATTGTCCTGTGTTATGGTCACCCAGGGCGATTTGTCATGAGGTGCTCTGACATCATAAAGCTACAGCATGGTGTCATCTGACATGAGAGCAAGCAATAGGATGCCTTTTTCATGGAATTGAAATGGGTAGCAGGCTAGACAGGATGTGCAGGTGAAGACAAAGATGGTAACATGAATAAACTCAGGCATTAGTTGACTTATGCATTTGTTTGAAGGTTTGGGTGATCATAATATTCTCGAGATCTCTATAGGTTAACTGATAGGGTTGCACAAGAATGAAGATGTTAGAATCTGTTATTCGTAGTTTTTATTATTACCTCTAGCTGTAGCATAAGCCTTCTTTCAAAACCTTATCAGATCACTTAATAGTTACTGCTGTACCATAACCTAAAAATTCTCAGTGAGAAAGATACCATGTCACAGGGCTAGCACTGAGATCTTTTTATTTATGTCCTAATATAGGTGCTGGAATGGTGTAGAGAGTAGTAGCAAAGTTTGGCTTTTGATTGAGAGAAGTATGCTAGGTTGGAAATAAAAGTCAGATTTGAGTTTGTAGTGAGCTGTGGATTTTCGCAGAGTTACAGACGCCATAGTACTCATTATTAGCACATTATAAAAATCTGTTTATTGTGTTGCATTAGTTTGGAGATATTCAAGTTCTGTTAATGGACTAACAGTGGACTTTTCCATCTGCAGATTATACTGAATGACCAGCAGAGGGAGTGATGCCGTAGACCATTTCTCTGCGATGCTGAGACCAAAAAAAAAAAGAAAGCGTCCTCAGCCTTCGGCTTCCATTATCAATTTACATGGTAGGTGAAACTCTCATTTAATCGCTTTGCTTGTCATTAGAAGGAGTTCATAGCATCTGACGGCTCTTGGCACCTTTGAGGCTGCAATGAGTTGTCTTCTGTTAGAGCGATTGACTTACTTTCAAATGGGGGAAGCTTATTTATCCTGCCTCCCTGCACTCTGTATGTGGCGCTCTGATACTCAACATGGAGTGCTCTTTCAGATACTCTGTGTTCTGGTCACTCCAGCCCACTTTCAAAAGGGGAGCCCAGTACTTTCAATGGTGCAGAGTACTTTCCCATTACACTTCCTACTTCCGTTGCAGTCATAATAACCGATAGTTAACCAGAGCAGACTTGCTGAAGTCTCATTGTCCTGTGTTATGGTCACCCAGGGCGATTTGTCATGAGGTGCTCTGACATCATAAAGCTACAGCATGGTGTCATCTGACATGAGAGCAAGCAATAGGATGCCTTTTTCATGGAATTGAAATGGGTAGCAGGCTAGACAGGATGTGCAGGTGAAGACAAAGATGGTAACATGAATAAACTCAGGCATTAGTTGACTTATGCATTTGTTTGAAGGTTTGGGTGATCATAATATTCTCGAGATCTCTATAGGTTAACTGATAGGGTTGCACAAGAATGAAGATGTTAGAATCTGTTATTCGTAGTTTTTATTATTACCTCTAGCTGTAGCATAAGCCTTCTTTCAAAACCTTATCAGATCACTTAATAGTTACTGCTGTACCATAACCTAAAAATTCTCAGTGAGAAAGATACCATGTCACAGGGCTAGCACTGAGATCTTTTTATTTATGTCCTAATATAGGTGCTGGAATGGTGTAGAGAGTAGTAGCAAAGTTTGGCTTTTGATTGAGAGAAGTATGCTAGGTTGGAAATAAAAGTCAGATTTGAGTTTGTAGTGAGCTGTGGATTTTCGCAGAGTTACAGACGCCATAGTACTCATTATTAGCACATTATAAAAATCTGTTTATTGTGTTGCATTAGTTTGGAGATATTCAAGTTCTGTTAATGGACTAACAGTGGACTTTTCCATCTGCAGATTATACTGAATGACCAGCAGAGGGAGTGATGCCGTAGACCATTTCTCTGCGATGCTGAGACCAAAAAAAAAAAGAAAGCGTCCTCAGCCTTCGGCTTCCATTATCAATTTACATGGTAGGTGAAACTCTCATTTAATCGCTTTGCTTGTCATTAGAAGGAGTTCATAGCATCTGACGGCTCTTGGCACCTTTGAGGCTGCAATGAGTTGTCTTCTGTTAGAGCGATTGACTTACTTTCAAATGGGGGAAGCTTATTTATCCTGCCTCCCTGCACTCTGTATGTGGCGCTCTGATACTCAACATGGAGTGCTCTTTCAGATACTCTGTGTTCTGGTCACTCCAGCCCACTTTCAAAAGGGGAGCCCAGTACTTTCAATGGTGCAGAGTACTTTCCCATTACACTTCCTACTTCCGTTGCAGTCATAATAACCGATAGTTAACCAGAGCAGACTTGCTGAAGTCTCATTGTCCTGTGTTATGGTCACCCAGGGCGATTTGTCATGAGGTGCTCTGACATCATAAAGCTACAGCATGGTGTCATCTGACATGAGAGCAAGCAATAGGATGCCTTTTTCATGGAATTGAAATGGGTAGCAGGCTAGACAGGATGTGCAGGTGAAGACAAAGATGGTAACATGAATAAACTCAGGCATTAGTTGACTTATGCATTTGTTTGAAGGTTTGGGTGATCATAATATTCTCGAGATCTCTATAGGTTAACTGATAGGGTTGCACAAGAATGAAGATGTTAGAATCTGTTATTCGTAGTTTTTATTATTACCTCTAGCTGTAGCATAAGCCTTCTTTCAAAACCTTATCAGATCACTTAATAGTTACTGCTGTACCATAACCTAAAAATTCTCAGTGAGAAAGATACCATGTCACAGGGCTAGCACTGAGATCTTTTTATTTATGTCCTAATATAGGTGCTGGAATGGTGTAGAGAGTAGTAGCAAAGTTTGGCTTTTGATTGAGAGAAGTATGCTAGGTTGGAAATAAAAGTCAGATTTGAGTTTGTAGTGAGCTGTGGATTTTCGCAGAGTTACAGACGCCATAGTACTCATTATTAGCACATTATAAAAATCTGTTTATTGTGTTGCATTAGTTTGGAGATATTCAAGTTCTGTTAATGGACTAACAGTGGACTTTTCCATCTGCAGATTATACTGAATGACCAGCAGAGGGAGTGATGCCGTAGACCATTTCTCTGCGATGCTGAGACCAAAAAAAAAAAGAAAGCGTCCTCAGCCTTCGGCTTCCATTATCAATTTACATGGTAGGTGAAACTCTCATTTAATCGCTTTGCTTGTCATTAGAAGGAGTTCATAGCATCTGACGGCTCTTGGCACCTTTGAGGCTGCAATGAGTTGTCTTCTGTTAGAGCGATTGACTTACTTTCAAATGGGGGAAGCTTATTTATCCTGCCTCCCTGCACTCTGTATGTGGCGCTCTGATACTCAACATGGAGTGCTCTTTCAGATACTCTGTGTTCTGGTCACTCCAGCCCACTTTCAAAAGGGGAGCCCAGTACTTTCAATGGTGCAGAGTACTTTCCCATTACACTTCCTACTTCCGTTGCAGTCATAATAACCGATAGTTAACCAGAGCAGACTTGCTGAAGTCTCATTGTCCTGTGTTATGGTCACCCAGGGCGATTTGTCATGAGGTGCTCTGACATCATAAAGCTACAGCATGGTGTCATCTGACATGAGAGCAAGCAATAGGATGCCTTTTTCATGGAATTGAAATGGGTAGCAGGCTAGACAGGATGTGCAGGTGAAGACAAAGATGGTAACATGAATAAACTCAGGCATTAGTTGACTTATGCATTTGTTTGAAGGTTTGGGTGATCATAATATTCTCGAGATCTCTATAGGTTAACTGATAGGGTTGCACAAGAATGAAGATGTTAGAATCTGTTATTCGTAGTTTTTATTATTACCTCTAGCTGTAGCATAAGCCTTCTTTCAAAACCTTATCAGATCACTTAATAGTTACTGCTGTACCATAACCTAAAAATTCTCAGTGAGAAAGATACCATGTCACAGGGCTAGCACTGAGATCTTTTTATTTATGTCCTAATATAGGTGCTGGAATGGTGTAGAGAGTAGTAGCAAAGTTTGGCTTTTGATTGAGAGAAGTATGCTAGGTTGGAAATAAAAGTCAGATTTGAGTTTGTAGTGAGCTGTGGATTTTCGCAGAGTTACAGACGCCATAGTACTCATTATTAGCACATTATAAAAATCTGTTTCTTGTGTTGCATTAGTTTGGAGATATTCAAGTTCTGTTAATGGACTAACAGTGGACTTTTCCATCTGCAGATTATACTGAATGACCAGCAGAGGGAGTGATGCCGTAGACCATTTCTCTGCGATGCTGAGACCAAAAAAAAAAAGAAAGCGTCCTCAGCCTTCGGCTTCCATTATCAATTTACATGGTAGGTGAAACTCTCATTTAATCGCTTTGCTTGTCATTAGAAGGAGTTCATAGCATCTGACGGCTCTTGGCACCTTTGAGGCTGCAATGAGTTGTCTTCTGTTAGAGCGATTGACTTACTTTCAAATGGGGGAAGCTTATTTATCCTGCCTCCCTGCACTCTGTATGTGGCGCTCTGATACTCAACATGGAGTGCTCTTTCAGATACTCTGTGTTCTGGTCACTCCAGCCCACTTTCAAAAGGGGAGCCCAGTACTTTCAATGGTGCAGAGTACTTTCCCATTACACTTCCTACTTCCGTTGCAGTCATAATAACCGATAGTTAACCAGAGCAGACTTGCTGAAGTCTCATTGTCCTGTGTTATGGTCACCCAGGGCGATTTGTCATGAGGTGCTCTGACATCATAAAGCTACAGCATGGTGTCATCTGACATGAGAGCAAGCAATAGGATGCCTTTTTCATGGAATTGAAATGGGTAGCAGGCTAGACAGGATGTGCAGGTGAAGACAAAGATGGTAACATGAATAAACTCAGGCATTAGTTGACTTATGCATTTGTTTGAAGGTTTGGGTGATCATAATATTCTCGAGATCTCTATAGGTTAACTGATAGGGTTGCACAAGAATGAAGATGTTAGAATCTGTTATTCGTAGTTTTTATTATTACCTCTAGCTGTAGCATAAGCCTTCTTTCAAAACCTTATCAGATCACTTAATAGTTACTGCTGTACCATAACCTAAAAATTCTCAGTGAGAAAGATACCATGTCACAGGGCTAGCACTGAGATCTTTTTATTTATGTCCTAATATAGGTGCTGGAATGGTGTAGAGAGTAGTAGCAAAGTTTGGCTTTTGATTGAGAGAAGTATGCTAGGTTGGAAATAAAAGTCAGATTTGAGTTTGTAGTGAGCTGTGGATTTTCGCAGAGTTACAGACGCCATAGTACTCATTATTAGCACATTATAAAAATCTGTTTATTGTGTTGCATTAGTTTGGAGATATTCAAGTTCTGTTAATGGACTAACAGTGGACTTTTCCATCTGCAGATTATACTGAATGACCAGCAGAGGGAGTGATGCCGTAGACCATTTCTCTGCGATGCTGAGACCAAAAAAAAAAAGAAAGCGTCCTCAGCCTTCGGCTTCCATTATCAATTTACATGGTAGGTGAAACTCCCATTTAATCGCTTTGCTTGTCATTAGAAGGAGTTCATAGCATCTGACGGCTCTTGGCACCTTTGAGGCTGCAATGAGTTGTCTTCTGTTAGAGCGATTGACTTACTTTCAAATGGGGGAAGCTTATTTATCCTGCCTCCCTGCACTCTGTATGTGGCGCTCTGATACTCAACATGGAGTGCTCTTTCAGATACTCTGTGTTCTGGTCACTCCAGCCCACTTTCAAAAGGGGAGCCCAGTACTTTCAATGGTGCAGAGTACTTTCCCATTACACTTCCTACTTCTGTTGCAGTCATAATAACCGATAGTTAACCAGAGCAGACTTGCTGAAGTCTCATTGTCCTGTGTTATGGTCACCCAGGGCGATTTGTCATGAGGTGCTCTGACATCATAAAGCTACAGCATGGTGTCATCTGACATGAGAGCAAGCAATAGGATGCCTTTTTCATGGAATTGAAATGGGTAGCAGGCTAGACAGGATGTGCAGGTGAAGACAAAGATGGTAACATGAATAAACTCAGGCATTAGTTGACTTATGCATTTGTTTGAAGGTTTGGGTGATCATAATATTCTCGAGATATCTATAGGTTAACTGATAGGGTTGCACAAGAATGAAGATGTTAGAATCTGTTATTCATAGTTTTTATTATTACCTCTAGCTGTAGCATAAGCCTTCTTTCAAAACCTTATCAGATCACTTAATAGTTACTGCTGTACCATAACCTAAAAATTCTCAGTGAGAAAGATACCATGTCACAGGGCTAGCACTGAGATCTTTTTATTTATGTCCTAATATAGGTGCTGGAATGGTGTAGAGAGTAGTAGCAAAGTTTGGCTTTTGATTGAGAGAAGTATGCTAGGTTGGAAATAAAAGTCAGATTTGAGTTTGTAGTGAGCTGTGGATTTTCGCAGAGTTACAGACGCCATAGTACTCATTATTAGCACATTATAAAAATCTGTTTATTGTGTTGCATTAGTTTGGAGATATTCAAGTTCTGTTAATGGACTAACAGTGGACTTTTCCATCTGCAGATTATACTGAATGACCAGCAGAGGGAGTGATGCCGTAGACCATTTCTCTGCGATGCCGAGACCAAAAAAAAAAAGAAAGCGTCCTCAGCCTTCGGCTTCCATTATCAATTTACATGGTACGTGAAACTCTCATTTAATTGCTTTGCTTGTCATTAGAAGGAGTTCATAGCATCTGACGGCTCTTGGCACCTTTGAGGCTGCAATGAGTTGTCTTCTGTTAGAGCGATTGACTTGCTTTCAAATGGGGGAAGCTTATTTATCCTGCCTCCCTGCACTCTGTATGTGGCGCTCTGATACTCAACATGGAGTGCTCTTTCAGATACTCTGTGTTCTGGTCACTCCAGCCCACTTTCAAAAGGGGAGCCCAGTACTTTCAATGGTGCAGAGTACTTTCCCATTACACTTCCTACTTCCGTTGCAGTCATAATAACCGATAGTTAACCAGAGCAGACTTGCTGAAGTCTCATTGTCCTGTGTTATGGTCACCCAGGGCGATTTGTCATGAGGTGCTCTGACATCATAAAGCTACAGCATGGTGTCATCTGACATGAGAGCAAGCAATAGGATGCCTTTTTCATGGAATTGAAATGGGTAGCAGGCTAGACAGGATGTGCAGGTGAAGACAAAGATGGTAACATGAATAAACTCAGGCATTAGTTGACTTATGCATTTGTTTGAAGGTTTGGGTGATCATAATATTCTCGAGATATCTATAGGTTAACTGATAGGGTTGCACAAGAATGAAGATGTTAGAATCTGTTATTCATAGTTTTTATTATTACCTCTAGCTGTAGCATAAGCCTTCTTTCAAAACCTTATCAGATCACTTAATAGTTACTGCTGTACCATAACCTAAAAATTCTCAGTGAGAAAGATACCATGTCACAGGGCTAGCACTGAGATCTTTTTATTTATGTCCTAATATAGGTGCTGGAATGGTGTAGAGAGTAGTAGCAAAGTTTGGCTTTTGATTGAGAGAAGTATGCTAGGTTGGAAATAAAAGTCAGATTTGAGTTTGTAGTGAGCTGTGGATTTTCGCAGAGTTAGACGCCATAGTACTCATTATTAGCACATTATAAAAATCTGTTTATTGTGTTGCATTAGTTTGGAGATATTTAAGTTCTGTTAATGGACTAACAGTGGACTTTTCCATCTGCAGATTATACTGAATGACCAGCAGAGGGAGTGATGCCGTAGACCATTTCTCTGCGATGCCGAGACCAAAAAAAAAAAGAAAGCGTCCTCAGCCTTCGGCTTCCATTATCAATTTACATGGTACGTGAAACTCTCATTTAATTGCTTTGCTTGTCATTAGAAGGAGTTCATAGCATCTGACGGCTCTTGGCACCTTTGAGGCTGCAATGAGTTGTCTTCTGTTAGAGCGATTGACTTGCTTTCAAATGGGGGAAGCTTATTTATCCTGCCTCCCTGCACTCTGTATGTGGCGCTCTGATACTCAACATGGAGTGCTCTTTCAGATACTCTGTGTTCTGGTCACTCCAGCCCACTTTCAAAAGGGGAGCCCAGTACTTTCAATGGTGCAGAGTACTTTCCCATTACACTTCCTACTTCCGTTGCAGTCATAATAACCGATAGTTAACCAGAGCAGACTTGCTGAAGTCTCATTGTCCTGTGTTATGGTCACCCAGGGCGATTTGTCATGAGGTGCTCTGACATCATAAAGCTACAGCATGGTGTCATCTGACATGAGAGCAAGCAATAGGATGCCTTTTTCATGGAATTGAAATGGGTAGCAGGCTAGACAGGATGTGCAGGTGAAGACAAAGATGGTAACATGAATAAACTCAGGCATTAGTTGACTTATGCATTTGTTTGAAGGTTTGGGTGATCATAATATTCTCGAGATCTCTATAGGTTAACTGATAGGGTTGCACAAGAATGAAGATGTTAGAATCTGTTATTCATAGTTTTTATTATTACCTCTAGCTGTAGCATAAGCCTTCTTTCAAAACCTTATCAGATCACTTAATAGTTACTGCTGTACCATAACCTAAAAATTCTCAGTGAGAAAGATACCATGTCACAGGGCTAGCACTGAGATCTTTTTATTTATGTCCTAATATAGGTGCTGGAATGGTGTAGAGAGTAGTAGCAAAGTTTGGCTTTTGATTGAGAGAAGTATGCTAGGTTGGAAATAAAAGTCAGATTTGAGTTTGTAGTGAGCTGTGGATTTTCGCAGAGTTACAGACGCCATAGTACTCATTATTAGCACATTATAAAAATCTGTTTATTGTGTTGCATTAGTTTGGAGATATTCAAGTTCTGTTAATGGACTAACAGTGGACTTTTCCATCTGCAGATTATACTGAATGACCAGCAGAGGGAGTGATGCCGTAGACCATTTCTCTGCGATGCCGAGACCAAAAAAAAAAAGAAAGCGTCCTCAGCCTTCGGCTTCCATTATCAATTTACATGGTACGTGAAACTCTCATTTAATTGCTTTGCTTGTCATTAGAAGGAGTTCATAGCATCTGACGGCTCTTGGCACCTTTGAGGCTGCAATGAGTTGTCTTCTGTTAGAGCGATTGACTTGCTTTCAAATGGGGGAAGCTTATTTATCCTGCCTCCCTGCACTCTGTATGTGGCGCTCTGATACTCAACATGGAGTGCTCTTTCAGATACTCTGTGTTCTGGTCACTCCAGCCCACTTTCAAAAGGGGAGCCCAGTACTTTCAATGGTGCAGAGTACTTTCCCATTACACTTCCTACTTCCGTTGCAGTCATAATAACCGATAGTTAACCAGAGCAGACTTGCTGAAGTCTCATTGTCCTGTGTTATGGTCACCCAGGGCGATTTGTCATGAGGTGCTCTGACATCATAAAGCTACAGCATGGTGTCATCTGACATGAGAGCAAGCAATAGGATGCCTTTTTCATGGAATTGAAATGGGTAGCAGGCTAGACAGGATGTGCAGGTGAAGACAAAGATGGTAACATGAATAAACTCAGGCATTAGTTGACTTATGCATTTGTTTGAAGGTTTGGGTGATCATAATATTCTCGAGATCTCTATAGGTTAACTGATAGGGTTGCACAAGAATGAAGATGTTAGAATCTGTTATTCGTAGTTTTTATTATTACCTCTAGCTGTAGCATAAGCCTTCTTTCAAAACCTTATCAGATCACTTAATAGTTACTGCTGTACCATAACCTAAAAATTCTCAGTGAGAAAGATACCATGTCACAGGGCTAGCACTGAGATCTTTTTATTTATGTCCTAATATAGGTGCTGGAATGGTGTAGAGAGTAGTAGCAAAGTTTGGCTTTTGATTGAGAGAAGTATGCTAGGTTGGAAATAAAAGTCAGATTTGAGTTTGTAGTGAGCTGTGGATTTTCGCAGAGTTACAGACGCCATAGTACTCATTATTAGCACATTATAAAAATCTGTTTATTGTGTTGCATTAGTTTGGAGATATTCAAGTTCTGTTAATGGACTAACAGTGGACTTTTCCATCTGCAGATTATACTGAATGACCAGCAGAGGGAGTGATGCCGTAGACCATTTCTCTGCGATGCTGAGACCAAAAAAAAAAAGAAAGCGTCCTCAGCCTTCGGCTTCCATTATCAATTTACATGGTAGGTGAAACTCTCATTTAATCGCTTTGCTTGTCATTAGAAGGAGTTCATAGCATCTGACGGCTCTTGGCACCTTTGAGGCTGCAATGAGTTGTCTTCTGTTAGAGCGATTGACTTACTTTCAAATGGGGGAAGCTTATTTATCCTGCCTCCCTGCACTCTGTATGTGGCGCTCTGATACTCAACATGGAGTGCTCTTTCAGATACTCTGTGTTCTGGTCACTCCAGCCCACTTTCAAAAGGGGAGCCCAGTACTTTCAATGGTGCAGAGTACTTTCCCATTACACTTCCTACTTCCGTTGCAGTCATAATAACCGATAGTTAACCAGAGCAGACTTGCTGAAGTCTCATTGTCCTGTGTTATGGTCACCCAGGGCGATTTGTCATGAGGTGCTCTGACATCATAAAGCTACAGCATGGTGTCATCTGACATGAGAGCAAGCAATAGGATGCCTTTTTCATGGAATTGAAATGGGTAGCAGGCTAGACAGGATGTGCAGGTGAAGACAAAGATGGTAACATGAATAAACTCAGGCATTAGTTGACTTATGCATTTGTTTGAAGGTTTGGGTGATCATAATATTCTCGAGATCTCTATAGGTTAACTGATAGGGTTGCACAAGAATGAAGATGTTAGAATCTGTTATTCGTAGTTTTTATTATTACCTCTAGCTGTAGCATAAGCCTTCTTTCAAAACCTTATCAGATCACTTAATAGTTACTGCTGTACCATAACCTAAAAATTCTCAGTGAGAAAGATACCATGTCACAGGGCTAGCACTGAGATCTTTTTATTTATGTCCTAATATAGGTGCTGGAATGGTGTAGAGAGTAGTAGCAAAGTTTGGCTTTTGATTGAGAGAAGTATGCTAGGTTGGAAATAAAAGTCAGATTTGAGTTTGTAGTGAGCTGTGGATTTTCGCAGAGTTACAGACGCCATAGTACTCATTATTAGCACATTATAAAAATCTGTTTATTGTGTTGCATTAGTTTGGAGATATTCAAGTTCTGTTAATGGACTAACAGTGGACTTTTCCATCTGCAGATTATACTGAATGACCAGCAGAGGGAGTGATGCCGTAGACCATTTCTCTGCGATGCTGAGACCAAAAAAAAAAAGAAAGCGTCCTCAGCCTTCGGCTTCCATTATCAATTTACATGGTAGGTGAAACTCTCATTTAATCGCTTTGCTTGTCATTAGAAGGAGTTCATAGCATCTGACGGCTCTTGGCACCTTTGAGGCTGCAATGAGTTGTCTTCTGTTAGAGCGATTGACTTACTTTCAAATGGGGGAAGCTTATTTATCCTGCCTCCCTGCACTCTGTATGTGGCGCTCTGATACTCAACATGGAGTGCTCTTTCAGATACTCTGTGTTCTGGTCACTCCAGCCCACTTTCAAAAGGGGAGCCCAGTACTTTCAATGGTGCAGAGTACTTTCCCATTACACTTCCTACTTCCGTTGCAGTCATAATAACCGATAGTTAACCAGAGCAGACTTGCTGAAGTCTCATTGTCCTGTGTTATGGTCACCCAGGGCGATTTGTCATGAGGTGCTCTGACATCATAAAGCTACAGCATGGTGTCATCTGACATGAGAGCAAGCAATAGGATGCCTTTTTCATGGAATTGAAATGGGTAGCAGGCTAGACAGGATGTGCAGGTGAAGACAAAGATGGTAACATGAATAAACTCAGGCATTAGTTGACTTATGCATTTGTTTGAAGGTTTGGGTGATCATAATATTCTCGAGATCTCTATAGGTTAACTGATAGGGTTGCACAAGAATGAAGATGTTAGAATCTGTTATTCGTAGTTTTTATTATTACCTCTAGCTGTAGCATAAGCCTTCTTTCAAAACCTTATCAGATCACTTAATAGTTACTGCTGTACCATAACCTAAAAATTCTCAGTGAGAAAGATACCATGTCACAGGGCTAGCACTGAGATCTTTTTATTTATGTCCTAATATAGGTGCTGGAATGGTGTAGAGAGTAGTAGCAAAGTTTGGCTTTTGATTGAGAGAAGTATGCTAGGTTGGAAATAAAAGTCAGATTTGAGTTTGTAGTGAGCTGTGGATTTTCGCAGAGTTACAGACGCCATAGTACTCATTATTAGCACATTATAAAAATCTGTTTCTTGTGTTGCATTAGTTTGGAGATATTCAAGTTCTGTTAATGGACTAACAGTGGACTTTTCCATCTGCAGATTATACTGAATGACCAGCAGAGGGAGTGATGCCGTAGACCATTTCTCTGCGATGCTGAGACCAAAAAAAAAAAGAAAGCGTCCTCAGCCTTCGGCTTCCATTATCAATTTACATGGTAGGTGAAACTCCCATTTAATCGCTTTGCTTGTCATTAGAAGGAGTTCATAGCATCTGACGGCTCTTGGCACCTTTGAGGCTGCAATGAGTTGTCTTCTGTTAGAGCGATTGACTTACTTTCAAATGGGGGAAGCTTATTTATCCTGCCTCCCTGCACTCTGTATGTGGCGCTCTGATACTCAACATGGAGTGCTCTTTCAGATACTCTGTGTTCTGGTCACTCCAGCCCACTTTCAAAAGGGGAGCCCAGTACTTTCAATGGTGCAGAGTACTTTCCCATTACACTTCCTACTTCCGTTGCAGTCATAATAACCGATAGTTAACCAGAGCAGACTTGCTGAAGTCTCATTGTCCTGTGTTATGGTCACCCAGGGCGATTTGTCATGAGGTGCTCTGACATCATAAAGCTACAGCATGGTGTCATCTGACATGAGAGCAAGCAATAGGATGCCTTTTTCATGGAATTGAAATGGGTAGCAGGCTAGACAGGATGTGCAGGTGAAGACAAAGATGGTAACATGAATAAACTCAGGCATTAGTTGACTTATGCATTTGTTTGAAGGTTTGGGTGATCATAATATTCTCGAGATATCTATAGGTTAACTGATAGGGTTGCACAAGAATGAAGATGTTAGAATCTGTTATTCATAGTTTTTATTATTACCTCTAGCTGTAGCATAAGCCTTCTTTCAAAACCTTATCAGATCACTTAATAGTTACTGCTGTACCATAACCTAAAAATTCTCAGTGAGAAAGATACCATGTCACAGGGCTAGCACTGAGATCTTTTTATTTATGTCCTAATATAGGTGCTGGAATGGTGTAGAGAGTAGTAGCAAAGTTTGGCTTTTGATTGAGAGAAGTATGCTAGGTTGGAAATAAAAGTCAGATTTGAGTTTGTAGTGAGCTGTGGATTTTCGCAGAGTTACAGACGCCATAGTACTCATTATTAGCACATTATAAAAATCTGTTTATTGTGTTGCATTAGTTTGGAGATATTCAAGTTCTGTTAATGGACTAACAGTGGACTTTTCCATCTGCAGATTATACTGAATGACCAGCAGAGGGAGTGATGCCGTAGACCATTTCTCTGCGATGCCGAGACCAAAAAAAAAAAGAAAGCGTCCTCAGCCTTCGGCTTCCATTATCAATTTACATGGTACGTGAAACTCTCATTTAATTGCTTTGCTTGTCATTAGAAGGAGTTCATAGCATCTGACGGCTCTTGGCACCTTTGAGGCTGCAATGAGTTGTCTTCTGTTAGAGCGATTGACTTGCTTTCAAATGGGGGAAGCTTATTTATCCTGCCTCCCTGCACTCTGTATGTGGCGCTCTGATACTCAACATGGAGTGCTCTTTCAGATACTCTGTGTTCTGGTCACTCCAGCCCACTTTCAAAAGGGGAGCCCAGTACTTTCAATGGTGCAGAGTACTTTCCCATTACACTTCCTACTTCCGTTGCAGTCATAATAACCGATAGTTAACCAGAGCAGACTTGCTGAAGTCTCATTGTCCTGTGTTATGGTCACCCAGGGCGATTTGTCATGAGGTGCTCTGACATCATAAAGCTACAGCATGGTGTCATCTGACATGAGAGCAAGCAATAGGATGCCTTTTTCATGGAATTGAAATGGGTAGCAGGCTAGACAGGATGTGCAGGTGAAGACAAAGATGGTAACATGAATAAACTCAGGCATTAGTTGACTTATGCATTTGTTTGAAGGTTTGGGTGATCATAATATTCTCGAGATCTCTATAGGTTAACTGATAGGGTTGCACAAGAATGAAGATGTTAGAATCTGTTATTCATAGTTTTTATTATTACCTCTAGCTGTAGCATAAGCCTTCTTTCAAAACCTTATCAGATCACTTAATAGTTACTGCTGTACCATAACCTAAAAATTCTCAGTGAGAAAGATACCATGTCACAGGGCTAGCACTGAGATCTTTTTATTTATGTCCTAATATAGGTGCTGGAATGGTGTAGAGAGTAGTAGCAAAGTTTGGCTTTTGATTGAGAGAAGTATGCTAGGTTGGAAATAAAAGTCAGATTTGAGTTTGTAGTGAGCTGTGGATTTTCGCAGAGTTACAGACGCCATAGTACTCATTATTAGCACATTATAAAAATCTGTTTATTGTGTTGCATTAGTTTGGAGATATTCAAGTTCTGTTAATGGACTAACAGTGGACTTTTCCATCTGCAGATTATACTGAATGACCAGCAGAGGGAGTGATGCCGTAGACCATTTCTCTGCGATGCCGAGACCAAAAAAAAAAAGAAAGCGTCCTCAGCCTTCGGCTTCCATTATCAATTTACATGGTACGTGAAACTCTCATTTAATTGCTTTGCTTGTCATTAGAAGGAGTTCATAGCATCTGACGGCTCTTGGCACCTTTGAGGCTGCAATGAGTTGTCTTCTGTTAGAGCGATTGACTTGCTTTCAAATGGGGGAAGCTTATTTATCCTGCCTCCCTGCACTCTGTATGTGGCGCTCTGATACTCAACATGGAGTGCTCTTTCAGATACTCTGTGTTCTGGTCACTCCAGCCCACTTTCAAAAGGGGAGCCCAGTACTTTCAATGGTGCAGAGTACTTTCCCATTACACTTCCTACTTCCGTTGCAGTCATAATAACCGATAGTTAACCAGAGCAGACTTGCTGAAGTCTCATTGTCCTGTGTTATGGTCACCCAGGGCGATTTGTCATGAGGTGCTCTGACATCATAAAGCTACAGCATGGTGTCATCTGACATGAGAGCAAGCAATAGGATGCCTTTTTCATGGAATTGAAATGGGTAGCAGGCTAGACAGGATGTGCAGGTGAAGACAAAGATGGTAACATGAATAAACTCAGGCATTAGTTGACTTATGCATTTGTTTGAAGGTTTGGGTGATCATAATATTCTCGAGATCTCTATAGGTTAACTGATAGGGTTGCACAAGAATGAAGATGTTAGAATCTGTTATTCGTAGTTTTTATTATTACCTCTAGCTGTAGCATAAGCCTTCTTTCAAAACCTTATCAGATCACTTAATAGTTACTGCTGTACCATAACCTAAAAATTCTCAGTGAGAAAGATACCATGTCACAGGGCTAGCACTGAGATCTTTTTATTTATGTCCTAATATAGGTGCTGGAATGGTGTAGAGAGTAGTAGCAAAGTTTGGCTTTTGATTGAGAGAAGTATGCTAGGTTGGAAATAAAAGTCAGATTTGAGTTTGTAGTGAGCTGTGGATTTTCGCAGAGTTACAGACGCCATAGTACTCATTATTAGCACATTATAAAAATCTGTTTATTGTGTTGCATTAGTTTGGAGATATTCAAGTTCTGTTAATGGACTAACAGTGGACTTTTCCATCTGCAGATTATACTGAATGACCAGCAGAGGGAGTGATGCCGTAGACCATTTCTCTGCGATGCTGAGACCAAAAAAAAAAAGAAAGCGTCCTCAGCCTTCGGCTTCCATTATCAATTTACATGGTAGGTGAAACTCTCATTTAATCGCTTTGCTTGTCATTAGAAGGAGTTCATAGCATCTGACGGCTCTTGGCACCTTTGAGGCTGCAATGAGTTGTCTTCTGTTAGAGCGATTGACTTACTTTCAAATGGGGGAAGCTTATTTATCCTGCCTCCCTGCACTCTGTATGTGGCGCTCTGATACTCAACATGGAGTGCTCTTTCAGATACTCTGTGTTCTGGTCACTCCAGCCCACTTTCAAAAGGGGAGCCCAGTACTTTCAATGGTGCAGAGTACTTTCCCATTACACTTCCTACTTCCGTTGCAGTCATAATAACCGATAGTTAACCAGAGCAGACTTGCTGAAGTCTCATTGTCCTGTGTTATGGTCACCCAGGGCGATTTGTCATGAGGTGCTCTGACATCATAAAGCTACAGCATGGTGTCATCTGACATGAGAGCAAGCAATAGGATGCCTTTTTCATGGAATTGAAATGGGTAGCAGGCTAGACAGGATGTGCAGGTGAAGACAAAGATGGTAACATGAATAAACTCAGGCATTAGTTGACTTATGCATTTGTTTGAAGGTTTGGGTGATCATAATATTCTCGAGATCTCTATAGGTTAACTGATAGGGTTGCACAAGAATGAAGATGTTAGAATCTGTTATTCGTAGTTTTTATTATTACCTCTAGCTGTAGCATAAGCCTTCTTTCAAAACCTTATCAGATCACTTAATAGTTACTGCTGTACCATAACCTAAAAATTCTCAGTGAGAAAGATACCATGTCACAGGGCTAGCACTGAGATCTTTTTATTTATGTCCTAATATAGGTGCTGGAATGGTGTAGAGAGTAGTAGCAAAGTTTGGCTTTTGATTGAGAGAAGTATGCTAGGTTGGAAATAAAAGTCAGATTTGAGTTTGTAGTGAGCTGTGGATTTTCGCAGAGTTACAGACGCCATAGTACTCATTATTAGCACATTATAAAAATCTGTTTATTGTGTTGCATTAGTTTGGAGATATTCAAGTTCTGTTAATGGACTAACAGTGGACTTTTCCATCTGCAGATTATACTGAATGACCAGCAGAGGGAGTGATGCCGTAGACCATTTCTCTGCGATGCTGAGACCAAAAAAAAAAAGAAAGCGTCCTCAGCCTTCGGCTTCCATTATCAATTTACATGGTAGGTGAAACTCTCATTTAATCGCTTTGCTTGTCATTAGAAGGAGTTCATAGCATCTGACGGCTCTTGGCACCTTTGAGGCTGCAATGAGTTGTCTTCTGTTAGAGCGATTGACTTACTTTCAAATGGGGGAAGCTTATTTATCCTGCCTCCCTGCACTCTGTATGTGGCGCTCTGATACTCAACATGGAGTGCTCTTTCAGATACTCTGTGTTCTGGTCACTCCAGCCCACTTTCAAAAGGGGAGCCCAGTACTTTCAATGGTGCAGAGTACTTTCCCATTACACTTCCTACTTCCGTTGCAGTCATAATAACCGATAGTTAACCAGAGCAGACTTGCTGAAGTCTCATTGTCCTGTGTTATGGTCACCCAGGGCGATTTGTCATGAGGTGCTCTGACATCATAAAGCTACAGCATGGTGTCATCTGACATGAGAGCAAGCAATAGGATGCCT
>NW_028187436.1:0-118000 GCF_964204655.1 Triturus cristatus
CCCCTTACGACATGCTTCAGAAACTAAAAAAATGGTCAGTTTTCAAATGTGGCCTCTTTGAACTACAATTCACAATTGTACGTGGAAAATCACTTTTAAAGATAAAATGAGATGTTTAAAGTGATTTTCATGCTTCCAGGGGCCTTAAACACGAGATTTGAGCAATGGGTAAAAGTGAATGAAAATGGCCAATTTACTCACTCTGCGGCCTTAAAAAGTGTTTCTCCTCCACAGGAAGTGAATAAAATACCATTTGGAGGCATTTATAGTTCAATCAAAAACGCCTGTTTTTTAGTGAAAGAGATAACCACCCCCCCTTACGACATGCTTCAGAAATGAAAAAAATGTCCATTTTTAAATGTTGCGTCTTTGAACGACAATTCACATTTGTACGTGGAAAATCACTTTGAAAGATAAAATGAGATGTTTAAAGTGATTTTCATGCTTCCAGGGGCCTTAAACACAAGATTTGAGGAATGGGTAAAAGTGAATGAAAATGGCCAATTTACTTATTCTGAGGCCTTAAAAAGTGTTTCTCCTCCACGGGAAGTGAATTAAGTAATATTTGTAGGCCTTTATTGTTCAAGCGAAAACGCCCGATTTTTGACGAAAGAGATAACCACCCCCCCTTACGACATGCTTCAGAAACTAAAAAAATGGTCCGTTTTCAAATGTTGCCTCTTTGAACTACAATTCACATTTGTACGTGGAAAATCACTTTTAAAGATAAAATGAGATGTTTAAAGTGATTTTCATGCTTCCAGGGGCCTTAAACACGAGAATTGAGGAATGGGTAAAAGTGAATGAAAATGGCCAATTTACTCACTCTGCGGCCTTAAAAAGTGTTTCTCTTCCATGGGAAGTGAATAAAATACCATTTGGAGGCATTTATAGTTCAATCAAAAACGCCTGTTGTTTTGGTGAAAGAGATAACCACCCCCCCTTACGACATGCTTCAGAAATGAAAAAAATGGTCCATTTTCAAATGTTGCGTCTTTGAACGACAATTCACATTTGTACGTGGAAAATCATGTTTAAAGATAAAATGAGATGTTTAAAGTGATTTTCATGCTTCCAGGGGCCTTAAACACGAGATTTGAGGAATGGGTAAAAGTGAATGAAAATGGCCAATTTACTCACTCTGCGGCCTTAAAAAGTGTTTCTCCTCCACGGGAAGTGAATAAAATACCATTTGGAGGCATTTATAGTTCAATCAAAAACGCCTGTTTTTTGGTGAAAGAGATAACCACCCCCCCTTACGACATGCTTCAGAAACAAAAAAAATGGTTCATTTTCAAATGTTGCGTCTTTGAACTACAATTCACATTTGTACGTGGATAATCACTTTTAGAGATAAAATTAGATGTTTAAAGTGATTTTCAAGCTTCCAGGGGCCGTAAACACAAGATTTGAGGAATGGGTAAATGTGAATGAAAATGGCCAATTTATGCACTCTGAGGCCTTAAAAAGTTTTTCTCCACCCCAGCAAGTGAATTAAATAACATTTGTAGGCCTTTATTGTTCAATCAAAAACGCCTGAGTTTTTGATGAAAGAGATAACCACCCCCCCTTACGACATGCTTCAGAAACTAAAAAAATGGTCCGTTTTCTAAAGTTGCCTCTTTGAACTACAATTCACATTTGTACGTGGAAAATCACTTTGAAAGATAAAATGAGATGTTTAAAGTGATTTTCATGCTTCCAGGGGCCTTAAACACGAGATTTGAGGAATGGGTAAAAGTGAATGAAAATGGCCAATTTACTTACTCTGCGGCCTTAAAAAGTGTTTCTCCTCCACAGGAAGTGAATAAAATACCATTTGGAGGCATTTATAGTTCAATCAAAAACGCCTGTTTTTTAGTGAAAGAGATAACCACCCCCCCTTACGACATGCTTCAGAAATGAAAAAAATGTCCATTTTTAAATGTTGCGTCTTTGAACGACAATTCACATTTGTACGTGGAAAATCACGTTTAAAGATAAAATGAGATGTTTAAAGTGATTTTCATGCTTCCAGGGGCCTTAAACACGAGATTTGAGGAATGGGTAAAAGTGAATGAAAATGGCCAATTTACTCACTCTGCGGCCTTAAAAAGTGTTTCTCCTCCACGGGAAGTGAATTAAATAACATTTGTAGGCCTTTATTGTTAAAGCAAAAACGCCCGATTTTTGACGAAAGAGATAACCACCCCCCCTTACGACATGCTTCAGAAACTAAAAAAATGGTCCGTTTTCAAATGTTGCCTCTTTGAACTACAATTCACATTTGTACGTGGAAAATCACTTTTAGAGATAAAATTAGATGTTTAAATTGATTTTCAAGCTTCCAGGGGCCCTAAACACAAGATTTGAGAAATGGGTAAATGTGAATGAAAATGGCCAATTTATGCACTCTGAGGCCCTAAAAAGTTTTTCTCCACCCCAGCAAGTGAATTAAATAACATTTGTAGGCCTTTATTGTTCAATCAAAAACGCCAGAGTTTTTGATGAAAGAGATAACCACCCCCCTTAGGACATGCTTCAGAAACTAAAAAAATGGTCCGTTTTCAAAAGTTGCCTCTTTGAACTACAATTCACATTTGTACGTGGAAAATCACTTTGAAAGATAAAATGAGATGTTTAAAGTGATTTTCATGCTTCCAGGGGCCTTAAACACAAGATTTGAGGAATGGGTAAAAGTGAATGAAAATGGCCAATTTACTCATTCTGAGGCCTTAAAAAGTGTTTCTCCTCCACGGGAAGTGAATTAAGTAATATTTGTAGGCCTTTATTGTTCAAGCGAAAACGCCCGATTTTTGACGAAAGAGATAACCACCCCCCCTTACGACATGCTTCAGAAACTAAAAAACATGGTCCGTTTTCAAATGTTGCCTCTTTGAACTACAATTCACATTTGTACGTGGAAAATCACTTTTAAAGATAAAATGAGATGTTTAAAGTGATTTTCATGCTTCCAGGGGCCTTAAACACGAGATTTGAGGAATGGGTAAAAGTGAATGAAAATGGCCAATTTACTCACTCTGCGGCCTTAAAAAGTGTTTCTCCTCCACGGGAAGTGAATAAAATACCATTTGGAGGCATTTATAGTTCAATCAAAAACGCCTGTTTTTTGGTGAAAGAGATAACCACCCCCCCTTACGACATGCTTCAGAAACGAAAAAAATGGTTCATTTTCAAATGTTGCGTCTTTGAACTACAATTCACATTTGTACGTGGATAATCACTTTTAGAGATAAAATTAGATGTTTAAAGTGATTTTCAAGCTTCCAGGGGCCGTAAACACAAGATTTGAGGAATGGGTAAATGTGAATGAAAATGGCCAATTTATGCACTCTGAGGCCCTAAAAAGTTTTTCTCCACCCCAGCAAGTGAATTAAATAACATTTGTAGGCCTTTATTGTTCAATCAAAAACGCCAGAGTTTTTGATGAAAGAGATAACCACCCCCCTTAGGACATGCTTCAGAAACTAAAAAAATGGTCCGTTTTCAAAAGTTGCCTCTTTGAACTACAATTCACATTTGTACGTGGAAAATCACTTTGAAAGATAAAATGAGATGTTTAAAGTGATTTTCATGCTTCCAGGGGCCTTAAACACAAGATTTGAGGAATGGGTAAAAGTGAATGAAAATGGCCAATTTACTCATTCTGAGGCCTTAAAAAGTGTTTCTCCTCCACGGGAAGTGAATTAAGTAATATTTGTAGGCCTTTATTGTTCAAGCGAAAACGCCCGATTTTTGACGAAAGAGATAACCACCCCCCCTTACGACATGCTTCAGAAACTAAAAAACATGGTCCGTTTTCAAATGTTGCCTCTTTGAACTACAATTCACATTTGTACGTGGAAAATCACTTTTAAAGATAAAATGAGATGTTTAAAGTGATTTTCATGCTTCCAGGGGCCTTAAACACGAGATTTGAGGAATGGGTAAAAGTGAATGAAAATGGCCAATTTACTCACTCTGCGGCCTTAAAAAGTGTTTCTCCTCCACGGGAAGTGAATAAAATACCATTTGGAGGCATTTATAGTTCAATCAAAAACGCCTGTTTTTTGGTGAAAGAGATAACCACCCCCCCTTACGACATGCTTCAGAAACGAAAAAAATGGTTCATTTTCAAATGTTGCGTCTTTGAACTACAATTCACATTTGTACGTGGATAATCACTTTTAGAGATAAAATTAGATGTTTAAAGTGATTTTCAAGCTTCCAGGGGCCGTAAACACAAGATTTGAGGAATGGGTAAATGTGAATGAAAATGGCCAATTTATGCACTCTGAGGCCTTAAAAAGTTTTTCTCCACCCCAGCAAGTGAAATAAATAACATTTGTAGGCCTTTATTGTTCAATCAAAAACGTCCGAGTTTTTGATGAAAGAGATAACCACCCCCCCTTACGACATGCTTCAGAAACTAAAAAAATGGTCCGTTTTCAAATGTTGCCTCTTTGAACTACAATTCACATTTGTACGTGGAAAATCACTTTTAAAGATAAAATGAGATGTTTAAAGTGATTTTCATGCTTCCAGGGGCCTTAAACACAAGATTTGAGGAATGGGTAAAAGTGAATGAAAATGGCCAATTTACTCATTCTGAGGCCTTAAAAAGTGTTTCTCCTCCACGGGAAGTGAATTAAGTAATATTTGTAGGCCTTTATTGTTCAAGCGAAAACTCCTGATTTTTGGCGAAAGAGATAACCACCCCCCCTTACGACATGCTTCAGAAACTAAAAAAATGGTCAGTTTTCAAATGTGGCCTCTTTGAACTACAATTCACAATTGTACGTGGAAAATCACTTTTAAAGATAAAATGAGATGTTTAAAGTGATTTTCATGCTTCCAGGGGCCTTAAACACGAGATTTGAGGAATGGGTAAAAGTGAATGAAAATGGCCAATTTACTCACTCTGCGGCCTTAAAAAGTGTTTCTCCTCCACAGGAAGTGAATAAAATACCATTTGGAGGCATTTATAGTTCAATCAAAAACGCCTGTTTTTTAGTGAAAGAGATAACCACCCCCCCTTACGACATGCTTCAGAAATGAAAAAAATGTCCATTTTTAAATGTTGCGTCTTTGAACGACAATTCACATTTGTACGTGGAAAATCACTTTGAAAGATAAAATGAGATGTTTAAAGTGATTTTCATGCTTCCAGGGGCCTTAAACACAAGATTTGAGGAATGGGTAAAAGTGAATGAAAATGGCCAATTTACTTATTCTGAGGCCTTAAAAAGTGTTTCTCCTCCACGGGAAGTGAATTAAGTAATATTTGTAGGCCTTTATTGTTCAAGCGAAAACGCCCGATTTTTGACGAAAGAGATAACCACCCCCCCTTACGACATGCTTCAGAAACTAAAAAAATGGTCCGTTTTCAAATGTTGCCTCTTTGAACTACAATTCACATTTGTACGTGGAAAATCACTTTTAAAGATAAAATGAGATGTTTAAAGTGATTTTCATGCTTCCAGGGGCCTTAAACACGAGAATTGAGGAATGGGTAAAAGTGAATGAAAATGGCCAATTTACTCACTCTGCGGCCTTAAAAAGTGTTTCTCTTCCATGGGAAGTGAATAAAATACCATTTGGAGGCATTTATAGTTCAATCAAAAACGCCTGTTGTTTTGGTGAAAGAGATAACCACCCCCCCTTACGACATGCTTCAGAAATGAAAAAAATGGTCCATTTTCAAATGTTGCGTCTTTGAACGACAATTCACATTTGTACGTGGAAAATCATGTTTAAAGATAAAATGAGATGTTTAAAGTGATTTTCATGCTTCCAGGGGCCTTAAACACGAGATTTGAGGAATGGGTAAAAGTGAATGAAAATGGCCAATTTACTCACTCTGCGGCCTTAAAAAGTGTTTCTCCTCCACGGGAAGTGAATAAAATACCATTTGGAGGCATTTATAGTTCAATCAAAAACGCCTGTTTTTTGGTGAAAGAGATAACCACCCCCCCTTACGACATGCTTCAGAAACAAAAAAAATGGTTCATTTTCAAATGTTGCGTCTTTGAACTACAATTCACATTTGTACGTGGATAATCACTTTTAGAGATAAAATTAGATGTTTAAAGTGATTTTCAAGCTTCCAGGGGCCGTAAACACAAGATTTGAGGAATGGGTAAATGTGAATGAAAATGGCCAATTTATGCACTCTGAGGCCTTAAAAAGTTTTTCTCCACCCCAGCAAGTGAATTAAATAACATTTGTAGGCCTTTATTGTTCAATCAAAAACGCCCGAGTTTTTGATGAAAGAGATAACCACCCCCCCTTAGGACATGCTTCAGAAACTAAAAAAATGGTCCGTTTTCAAAAGTTGCCTCTTTGAACTACAATTCACATTTGTACGTGGAAAATCACTTTGAAAGATAAAATGAGATGTTTAAAGTGATTTTCATGCTTCCAGGGGCCTTAAACACGAGATTTGAGGAATGGGTAAAAGTGAATGAAAATGGCCAATTTACTTACTCTGCGGCCTTAAAAAGTGTTTCTCCTCCACAGGAAGTGAATAAAATACCATTTGGAGGCATTTATAGTTCAATCAAAAACGCCTGTTTTTTAGTGAAAGAGATAACCACCCCCCCTTACGACATGCTTCAGAAATGAAAAAAATGTCCATTTTTAAATGTTGCGTCTTTGAACGACAATTCACATTTGTACGTGGAAAATCACGTTTAAAGATAAAATGAGATGTTTAAAGTGATTTTCATGCTTCCAGGGGCCTTAAACACGAGATTTGAGGAATGGGTAAAAGTGAATGAAAATGGCCAATTTACTCACTCTGCGGCCTTAAAAAGTGTTTCTCCTCCACGGGAAGTGAATTAAATAACATTTGTAGGCCTTTATTGTTAAAGCAAAAACGCCCGATTTTTGACGAAAGAGATAACCACCCCCCCTTACGACATGCTTCAGAAACTAAAAAAATGGTCCGTTTTCAAATGTTGCCTCTTTGAACTACAATTCACATTTGTACGTGGAAAATCACTTTTAGAGATAAAATTAGATGTTTAAATTGATTTTCAAGCTTCCAGGGGCCCTAAACACAAGATTTGAGAAATGGGTAAATGTGAATGAAAATGGCCAATTTATGCACTCTGAGGCCCTAAAAAGTTTTTCTCCACCCCAGCAAGTGAATTAAATAACATTTGTAGGCCTTTATTGTTCAATCAAAAACGCCAGAGTTTTTGATGAAAGAGATAACCACCCCCCTTAGGACATGCTTCAGAAACTAAAAAAATGGTCCGTTTTCAAAAGTTGCCTCTTTGAACTACAATTCACATTTGTACGTGGAAAATCACTTTGAAAGATAAAATGAGATGTTTAAAGTGATTTTCATGCTTCCAGGGGCCTTAAACACAAGATTTGAGGAATGGGTAAAAGTGAATGAAAATGGCCAATTTACTCATTCTGAGGCCTTAAAAAGTGTTTCTCCTCCACGGGAAGTGAATTAAGTAATATTTGTAGGCCTTTATTGTTCAAGCGAAAACGCCCGATTTTTGACGAAAGAGATAACCACCCCCCCTTACGACATGCTTCAGAAACTAAAAAACATGGTCCGTTTTCAAATGTTGCCTCTTTGAACTACAATTCACATTTGTACGTGGAAAATCACTTTTAAAGATAAAATGAGATGTTTAAAGTGATTTTCATGCTTCCAGGGGCCTTAAACACGAGATTTGAGGAATGGGTAAAAGTGAATGAAAATGGCCAATTTACTCACTCTGCGGCCTTAAAAAGTGTTTCTCCTCCACGGGAAGTGAATAAAATACCATTTGGAGGCATTTATAGTTCAATCAAAAACGCCTGTTTTTTGGTGAAAGAGATAACCACCCCCCCTTACGACATGCTTCAGAAACGAAAAAAATGGTTCATTTTCAAATGTTGCGTCTTTGAACTACAATTCACATTTGTACGTGGATAATCACTTTTAGAGATAAAATTAGATGTTTAAAGTGATTTTCAAGCTTCCAGGGGCCGTAAACACAAGATTTGAGGAATGGGTAAATGTGAATGAAAATGGGCAATTTATGCACTCTGAGGCCTTAAAAAGTTTTTCTCCACCCCAGCAAGTGAATTAAATAACATTTGTAGGCCTTTATTGTTCAATCAAAAACGTCCGAGTTTTTGATGAAAGAGATAACCACCCCCCCTTACAACATGCTTCAGAAACTAAAAAAATGGTCCGTTTTCAAATGTTGCCTCTTTGAACTACAATTCACATTTGTACGTGGAAAATCACTTTTAAAGATAAAATGAGATGTTTAAAGTGATTTTCATGCTTCCAGGGGCCTTAAACACAAGATTTGAGGAATGGGTAAAAGTGAATGAAAATGGACAATTTACTCACTCTGCGGCCTTAAAAAGTGTTTCTCCTCCACGGGAAGTGAATTAAATAACATTTGTAGGCCTTTATTGTTAAAGCAAAAACGCCCGATTTTTGACGAAAGAGATAACCACCCCCCCTTACGACATGCTTCAGAAACTAAAAAAATGGCCGGTTTTCAAATGTTTCCTCTTTGAACTACAATTCACATTTGTACGTGGAAAATCACTTTTAGAGATAAAATTAGATGTTTAAAGTGATTTTCAAGCTTCCAGGGGCCCTAAACACAAGATTTGAGAAATGGGTAAAAGTGAATGAAAATGGCCAATTTACTCACTCTGCGGCCTTAAAAAGTGTTTCTCCTCCACAGGAAGTGAATAAAATACCATTTGGAGTCATTTATAGTTCAATCAAAAACGCCTGTTTTTTAGTGAAAGAGATAACCACCCCCCCTTACGACATGCTTCAGAAATGAAAAAAATGTCCATTTTCAAATGTTGCCTCTTTGAACTACAATTCACATTTGTACGTGGAAAATCACTTTTAAAGATAAAATGAGATGTTTAAAGTGATTTTCATGCTTCCAGGGGCCTTAAACACGAGATTTGAGGAATGGGTAAAAGTGAATGAAAATGGCCAATTTACTCACTCTGCGGCCTTAAAAAGTGTTTCTCCTCCACGGGAAGTGAATAAAATACCATTTGGAGGCATTTATAGTTCAATCAAAAACGCCTGTTTTTTGGTGAAAGAGATAACCACCCCCCCTTACGACATGCTTCAGAAACGAAAAAAATGGTCCATTTTCAAATGTTGCGTCTTTGAACTACAATTCACATTTGTACGTGGATAATCACTTTTAGAGATAAAATTAGATGTTTAAAGTGATTTTCAAGCTTCCAGGGGCCGTAAACACAAGATTTGAGGAATGGGTAAATGTGAATGAAAATGGCCAATTTATGCACTCTGAGGCCTTAAAAAGTTTTTCTCCACCCCAGCAAGTGAATTAAATAACATTTGTAGGCCTTTATTGTTCAATCAAAAACGTCCGAGTTTTTGATGAAAGAGATAACCACCCCCCCTTACAACATGCTTCAGAAACTAAAAAAATGGTCCGTTTTCAAATGTTGCCTCTTTGAACTACAATTCACATTTGTACGTGGAAAATCACTTTTAAAGATAAAATGAGATGTTTAAAGTGATTTTCATGCTTCCAGGGGCCTTAAACACAAGATTTGAGGAATGGGTAAAAGTGAATGAAAATGGCCAATTTACTCATTCTGAGGCCTTAAAAAGTGTTTCTCCTCCACGGGAAGTGAATTAAGTAATATTTGTAGGCCTTTATTGTTCAAGCGAAAACGCCCGATTTTTGACGAAAGAGATAACCACCCCCCCTTACGACATGCTTCAGAAACTAAAAAAATGGTCCGTTTTCAAATGTTGCCTCTTTGAACTACAATTCACATTTGTACGTGGAAAATCACTTTTAAAGATAAAATGAGATGTTTAAAGTGATTTTCATGCTTCCAGGGGCCTTAAACACGAGAATTGAGGAATGGGTAAAAGTGAATGAAAATGGCCAATTTACTCACTCTGCGGCCTTAAAAAGTGTTTCTCCTCCATGGGAAGTGAATAAAATACCATTTGGAGGCATTTATAGTTCAATCAAAAACGCCTGTTTTTTTGGTGAAAGAGATAACCACCCCCCCTTACGACATGCTTCAGAAATGAAAAAAATGGTCCATTTTCAAATGTTGCGTCTTTGAACGACAATTCACATTTGTACGTGGAAAATCACGTTTAAAGATAAAATGAGATGTTTAAAGTGATTTTCATGCTTCCAGGGGCCTTAAACACGAGATTTGAGGAATGGGTAAAAGTGAATGAAAATGGCCAATTTACTCACTCTGCGGCCTTAAAAAGCGTTTCTCCTCCACGGGAAGTGAATAAAATACCATTTGGAGGCATTTATAGTTCAATCAAAAACGCCTGTTTTTTGGTGAAAGAGATAACCACCCCCCCCTTACGACATGCTTCAGAAACGAAAAAAATGGTCCATTTTCAAATGTTGCGTCTTTGAACGACAATTCACATTTGTACGTGGATAATCACTTTTAGAGATAAAATTAGATGTTTAAAGTGATTTTCAAGCTTCCAGGGACCCTAAACACAAGATTTGAGAAATGGGTAAAAGTGAATGAAAATGGCCAATTTACTCACTCTGAGGCCTTAAAAAGTGTTTCTCCTCCACGGGAAGTGAATAAAATAACATTTGGAGGCCTTTATTGTTCAATCAAAAACACCAGTTTTTTGGTGAAAGAGATAACCACCCCCCCTTACGACATGCTTCAGAAACGAAAAAAATGGTTCATTTTCAAATGTTGCGTCTTTGAACTACAATTCACATTTGTACGTGGATAATCACTTTTAGAGATAAAATTAGATGTTTAAAGTGATTTTCAAGCTTCCAGGGGCCGTAAACACAAGATTTGAGGAATGGGTAAATGTGAATGAAAATGGCCAATTTATGCACTCTGAGGCCTTAAAAAGTTTTTCTCCACCCCAGCAAGTGAAATAAATAACATTTGTAGGCCTTTATTGTTCAATCAAAAACGTCCGAGTTTTTGATGAAAGAGATAACCACCCCCCCTTACGACATGCTTCAGAAACTAAAAAAATGGTCCGTTTTCAAATGTTGCCTCTTTGAACTACAATTCACATTTGTACGTGGAAAATCACTTTTAAAGATAAAATGAGATGTTTAAAGTGATTTTCATGCTTCCAGGGGCCTTAAACACAAGATTTGAGGAATGGGTAAAAGTGAATGAAAATGGCCAATTTACTCATTCTGAGGCCTTAAAAAGTGTTTCTCCTCCACGGGAAGTGAATTAAGTAATATTTGTAGGCCTTTATTGTTCAAGCGAAAACTCCTGATTTTTGGCGAAAGAGATAACCACCCCCCCTTACGACATGCTTCAGAAACTAAAAAAATGGTCAGTTTTCAAATGTGGCCTCTTTGAACTACAATTCACAATTGTACGTGGAAAATCACTTTTAAAGATAAAATGAGATGTTTAAAGTGATTTTCATGCTTCCAGGGGCCTTAAACACGAGATTTGAGCAATGGGTAAAAGTGAATGAAAATGGCCAATTTACTCACTCTGCGGCCTTAAAAAGTGTTTCTCCTCCACAGGAAGTGAATAAAATACCATTTGGAGGCATTTATAGTTCAATCAAAAACGCCTGTTTTTTAGTGAAAGAGATAACCACCCCCCCTTACGACATGCTTCAGAAATGAAAAAAATGTCCATTTTTAAATGTTGCGTCTTTGAACGACAATTCACATTTGTACGTGGAAAATCACTTTGAAAGATAAAATGAGATGTTTAAAGTGATTTTCATGCTTCCAGGGGCCTTAAACACAAGATTTGAGGAATGGGTAAAAGTGAATGAAAATGGCCAATTTACTTATTCTGAGGCCTTAAAAAGTGTTTCTCCTCCACGGGAAGTGAATTAAGTAATATTTGTAGGCCTTTATTGTTCAAGCGAAAACGCCCGATTTTTGACGAAAGAGATAACCACCCCCCCTTACGACATGCTTCAGAAACTAAAAAAATGGTCCGTTTTCAAATGTTGCCTCTTTGAACTACAATTCACATTTGTACGTGGAAAATCACTTTTAAAGATAAAATGAGATGTTTAAAGTGATTTTCATGCTTCCAGGGGCCTTAAACACGAGAATTGAGGAATGGGTAAAAGTGAATGAAAATGGCCAATTTACTCACTCTGCGGCCTTAAAAAGTGTTTCTCTTCCATGGGAAGTGAATAAAATACCATTTGGAGGCATTTATAGTTCAATCAAAAACGCCTGTTGTTTTGGTGAAAGAGATAACCACCCCCCCTTACGACATGCTTCAGAAATGAAAAAAATGGTCCATTTTCAAATGTTGCGTCTTTGAACGACAATTCACATTTGTACGTGGAAAATCATGTTTAAAGATAAAATGAGATGTTTAAAGTGATTTTCATGCTTCCAGGGGCCTTAAACACGAGATTTGAGGAATGGGTAAAAGTGAATGAAAATGGCCAATTTACTCACTCTGCGGCCTTAAAAAGTGTTTCTCCTCCACGGGAAGTGAATAAAATACCATTTGGAGGCATTTATAGTTCAATCAAAAACGCCTGTTTTTTGGTGAAAGAGATAACCACCCCCCCTTACGACATGCTTCAGAAACAAAAAAAATGGTTCATTTTCAAATGTTGCGTCTTTGAACTACAATTCACATTTGTACGTGGATAATCACTTTTAGAGATAAAATTAGATGTTTAAAGTGATTTTCAAGCTTCCAGGGGCCGTAAACACAAGATTTGAGGAATGGGTAAATGTGAATGAAAATGGCCAATTTATGCACTCTGAGGCCTTAAAAAGTTTTTCTCCACCCCAGCAAGTGAATTAAATAACATTTGTAGGCCTTTATTGTTCAATCAAAAACGCCCGAGTTTTTGATGAAAGAGATAACCACCCCCCCTTAGGACATGCTTCAGAAACTAAAAAAATGGTCCGTTTTCAAAAGTTGCCTCTTTGAACTACAATTCACATTTGTACGTGGAAAATCACTTTGAAAGATAAAATGAGATGTTTAAAGTGATTTTCATGCTTCCAGGGGCCTTAAACACGAGATTTGAGGAATGGGTAAAAGTGAATGAAAATGGCCAATTTACTTACTCTGCGGCCTTAAAAAGTGTTTCTCCTCCACAGGAAGTGAATAAAATACCATTTGGAGGCATTTATAGTTCAATCAAAAACGCCTGTTTTTTAGTGAAAGAGATAACCACCCCCCCTTACGACATGCTTCAGAAATGAAAAAAATGTCCATTTTTAAATGTTGCGTCTTTGAACGACAATTCACATTTGTACGTGGAAAATCACGTTTAAAGATAAAATGAGATGTTTAAAGTGATTTTCATGCTTCCAGGGGCCTTAAACACGAGATTTGAGGAATGGGTAAAAGTGAATGAAAATGGCCAATTTACTCACTCTGCGGCCTTAAAAAGTGTTTCTCCTCCACGGGAAGTGAATTAAATAACATTTGTAGGCCTTTATTGTTAAAGCAAAAACGCCCGATTTTTGACGAAAGAGATAACCACCCCCCCTTACGACATGCTTCAGAAACTAAAAAAATGGTCCGTTTTCAAATGTTGCCTCTTTGAACTACAATTCACATTTGTACGTGGAAAATCACTTTTAGAGATAAAATTAGATGTTTAAATTGATTTTCAAGCTTCCAGGGGCCCTAAACACAAGATTTGAGAAATGGGTAAATGTGAATGAAAATGGCCAATTTATGCACTCTGAGGCCCTAAAAAGTTTTTCTCCACCCCAGCAAGTGAATTAAATAACATTTGTAGGCCTTTATTGTTCAATCAAAAACGCCAGAGTTTTTGATGAAAGAGATAACCACCCCCCTTAGGACATGCTTCAGAAACTAAAAAAATGGTCCGTTTTCAAAAGTTGCCTCTTTGAACTACAATTCACATTTGTACGTGGAAAATCACTTTGAAAGATAAAATGAGATGTTTAAAGTGATTTTCATGCTTCCAGGGGCCTTAAACACAAGATTTGAGGAATGGGTAAAAGTGAATGAAAATGGCCAATTTACTCATTCTGAGGCCTTAAAAAGTGTTTCTCCTCCACGGGAAGTGAATTAAGTAATATTTGTAGGCCTTTATTGTTCAAGCGAAAACGCCCGATTTTTGACGAAAGAGATAACCACCCCCCCTTACGACATGCTTCAGAAACTAAAAAACATGGTCCGTTTTCAAATGTTGCCTCTTTGAACTACAATTCACATTTGTACGTGGAAAATCACTTTTAAAGATAAAATGAGATGTTTAAAGTGATTTTCATGCTTCCAGGGGCCTTAAACACGAGATTTGAGGAATGGGTAAAAGTGAATGAAAATGGCCAATTTACTCACTCTGCGGCCTTAAAAAGTGTTTCTCCTCCACGGGAAGTGAATAAAATACCATTTGGAGGCATTTATAGTTCAATCAAAAACGCCTGTTTTTTGGTGAAAGAGATAACCACCCCCCCTTACGACATGCTTCAGAAACGAAAAAAATGGTTCATTTTCAAATGTTGCGTCTTTGAACTACAATTCACATTTGTACGTGGATAATCACTTTTAGAGATAAAATTAGATGTTTAAAGTGATTTTCAAGCTTCCAGGGGCCGTAAACACAAGATTTGAGGAATGGGTAAATGTGAATGAAAATGGCCAATTTATGCACTCTGAGGCCCTAAAAAGTTTTTCTCCACCCCAGCAAGTGAATTAAATAACATTTGTAGGCCTTTATTGTTCAATCAAAAACGCCAGAGTTTTTGATGAAAGAGATAACCACCCCCCTTAGGACATGCTTCAGAAACTAAAAAAATGGTCCGTTTTCAAAAGTTGCCTCTTTGAACTACAATTCACATTTGTACGTGGAAAATCACTTTGAAAGATAAAATGAGATGTTTAAAGTGATTTTCATGCTTCCAGGGGCCTTAAACACAAGATTTGAGGAATGGGTAAAAGTGAATGAAAATGGCCAATTTACTCATTCTGAGGCCTTAAAAAGTGTTTCTCCTCCACGGGAAGTGAATTAAGTAATATTTGTAGGCCTTTATTGTTCAAGCGAAAACGCCCGATTTTTGACGAAAGAGATAACCACCCCCCCTTACGACATGCTTCAGAAACTAAAAAACATGGTCCGTTTTCAAATGTTGCCTCTTTGAACTACAATTCACATTTGTACGTGGAAAATCACTTTTAAAGATAAAATGAGATGTTTAAAGTGATTTTCATGCTTCCAGGGGCCTTAAACACGAGATTTGAGGAATGGGTAAAAGTGAATGAAAATGGCCAATTTACTCACTCTGCGGCCTTAAAAAGTGTTTCTCCTCCACGGGAAGTGAATAAAATACCATTTGGAGGCATTTATAGTTCAATCAAAAACGCCTGTTTTTTGGTGAAAGAGATAACCACCCCCCCTTACGACATGCTTCAGAAACGAAAAAAATGGTTCATTTTCAAATGTTGCGTCTTTGAACTACAATTCACATTTGTACGTGGATAATCACTTTTAGAGATAAAATTAGATGTTTAAAGTGATTTTCAAGCTTCCAGGGGCCGTAAACACAAGATTTGAGGAATGGGTAAATGTGAATGAAAATGGCCAATTTATGCACTCTGAGGCCTTAAAAAGTTTTTCTCCACCCCAGCAAGTGAAATAAATAACATTTGTAGGCCTTTATTGTTCAATCAAAAACGTCCGAGTTTTTGATGAAAGAGATAACCACCCCCCCTTACGACATGCTTCAGAAACTAAAAAAATGGTCCGTTTTCAAATGTTGCCTCTTTGAACTACAATTCACATTTGTACGTGGAAAATCACTTTTAAAGATAAAATGAGATGTTTAAAGTGATTTTCATGCTTCCAGGGGCCTTAAACACAAGATTTGAGGAATGGGTAAAAGTGAATGAAAATGGCCAATTTACTCATTCTGAGGCCTTAAAAAGTGTTTCTCCTCCACGGGAAGTGAATTAAGTAATATTTGTAGGCCTTTATTGTTCAAGCGAAAACTCCTGATTTTTGGCGAAAGAGATAACCACCCCCCCTTACGACATGCTTCAGAAACTAAAAAAATGGTCAGTTTTCAAATGTGGCCTCTTTGAACTACAATTCACAATTGTACGTGGAAAATCACTTTTAAAGATAAAATGAGATGTTTAAAGTGATTTTCATGCTTCCAGGGGCCTTAAACACGAGATTTGAGGAATGGGTAAAAGTGAATGAAAATGGCCAATTTACTCACTCTGCGGCCTTAAAAAGTGTTTCTCCTCCACAGGAAGTGAATAAAATACCATTTGGAGGCATTTATAGTTCAATCAAAAACGCCTGTTTTTTAGTGAAAGAGATAACCACCCCCCCTTACGACATGCTTCAGAAATGAAAAAAATGTCCATTTTTAAATGTTGCGTCTTTGAACGACAATTCACATTTGTACGTGGAAAATCACTTTGAAAGATAAAATGAGATGTTTAAAGTGATTTTCATGCTTCCAGGGGCCTTAAACACAAGATTTGAGGAATGGGTAAAAGTGAATGAAAATGGCCAATTTACTTATTCTGAGGCCTTAAAAAGTGTTTCTCCTCCACGGGAAGTGAATTAAGTAATATTTGTAGGCCTTTATTGTTCAAGCGAAAACGCCCGATTTTTGACGAAAGAGATAACCACCCCCCCTTACGACATGCTTCAGAAACTAAAAAAATGGTCCGTTTTCAAATGTTGCCTCTTTGAACTACAATTCACATTTGTACGTGGAAAATCACTTTTAAAGATAAAATGAGATGTTTAAAGTGATTTTCATGCTTCCAGGGGCCTTAAACACGAGAATTGAGGAATGGGTAAAAGTGAATGAAAATGGCCAATTTACTCACTCTGCGGCCTTAAAAAGTGTTTCTCTTCCATGGGAAGTGAATAAAATACCATTTGGAGGCATTTATAGTTCAATCAAAAACGCCTGTTGTTTTGGTGAAAGAGATAACCACCCCCCCTTACGACATGCTTCAGAAATGAAAAAAATGGTCCATTTTCAAATGTTGCGTCTTTGAACGACAATTCACATTTGTACGTGGAAAATCATGTTTAAAGATAAAATGAGATGTTTAAAGTGATTTTCATGCTTCCAGGGGCCTTAAACACGAGATTTGAGGAATGGGTAAAAGTGAATGAAAATGGCCAATTTACTCACTCTGCGGCCTTAAAAAGTGTTTCTCCTCCACGGGAAGTGAATAAAATACCATTTGGAGGCATTTATAGTTCAATCAAAAACGCCTGTTTTTTGGTGAAAGAGATAACCACCCCCCCTTACGACATGCTTCAGAAACAAAAAAAATGGTTCATTTTCAAATGTTGCGTCTTTGAACTACAATTCACATTTGTACGTGGATAATCACTTTTAGAGATAAAATTAGATGTTTAAAGTGATTTTCAAGCTTCCAGGGGCCGTAAACACAAGATTTGAGGAATGGGTAAATGTGAATGAAAATGGCCAATTTATGCACTCTGAGGCCTTAAAAAGTTTTTCTCCACCCCAGCAAGTGAATTAAATAACATTTGTAGGCCTTTATTGTTCAATCAAAAACGCCCGAGTTTTTGATGAAAGAGATAACCACCCCCCCTTAGGACATGCTTCAGAAACTAAAAAAATGGTCCGTTTTCAAAAGTTGCCTCTTTGAACTACAATTCACATTTGTACGTGGAAAATCACTTTGAAAGATAAAATGAGATGTTTAAAGTGATTTTCATGCTTCCAGGGGCCTTAAACACGAGATTTGAGGAATGGGTAAAAGTGAATGAAAATGGCCAATTTACTTACTCTGCGGCCTTAAAAAGTGTTTCTCCTCCACAGGAAGTGAATAAAATACCATTTGGAGGCATTTATAGTTCAATCAAAAACGCCTGTTTTTTAGTGAAAGAGATAACCACCCCCCCTTACGACATGCTTCAGAAATGAAAAAAATGTCCATTTTTAAATGTTGCGTCTTTGAACGACAATTCACATTTGTACGTGGAAAATCACGTTTAAAGATAAAATGAGATGTTTAAAGTGATTTTCATGCTTCCAGGGGCCTTAAACACGAGATTTGAGGAATGGGTAAAAGTGAATGAAAATGGCCAATTTACTCACTCTGCGGCCTTAAAAAGTGTTTCTCCTCCACGGGAAGTGAATTAAATAACATTTGTAGGCCTTTATTGTTAAAGCAAAAACGCCCGATTTTTGACGAAAGAGATAACCACCCCCCCTTACGACATGCTTCAGAAACTAAAAAAATGGTCCGTTTTCAAATGTTGCCTCTTTGAACTACAATTCACATTTGTACGTGGAAAATCACTTTTAGAGATAAAATTAGATGTTTAAATTGATTTTCAAGCTTCCAGGGGCCCTAAACACAAGATTTGAGAAATGGGTAAATGTGAATGAAAATGGCCAATTTATGCACTCTGAGGCCCTAAAAAGTTTTTCTCCACCCCAGCAAGTGAATTAAATAACATTTGTAGGCCTTTATTGTTCAATCAAAAACGCCAGAGTTTTTGATGAAAGAGATAACCACCCCCCTTAGGACATGCTTCAGAAACTAAAAAAATGGTCCGTTTTCAAAAGTTGCCTCTTTGAACTACAATTCACATTTGTACGTGGAAAATCACTTTGAAAGATAAAATGAGATGTTTAAAGTGATTTTCATGCTTCCAGGGGCCTTAAACACAAGATTTGAGGAATGGGTAAAAGTGAATGAAAATGGCCAATTTACTCATTCTGAGGCCTTAAAAAGTGTTTCTCCTCCACGGGAAGTGAATTAAGTAATATTTGTAGGCCTTTATTGTTCAAGCGAAAACGCCCGATTTTTGACGAAAGAGATAACCACCCCCCCTTACGACATGCTTCAGAAACTAAAAAACATGGTCCGTTTTCAAATGTTGCCTCTTTGAACTACAATTCACATTTGTACGTGGAAAATCACTTTTAAAGATAAAATGAGATGTTTAAAGTGATTTTCATGCTTCCAGGGGCCTTAAACACGAGATTTGAGGAATGGGTAAAAGTGAATGAAAATGGCCAATTTACTCACTCTGCGGCCTTAAAAAGTGTTTCTCCTCCACGGGAAGTGAATAAAATACCATTTGGAGGCATTTATAGTTCAATCAAAAACGCCTGTTTTTTGGTGAAAGAGATAACCACCCCCCCTTACGACATGCTTCAGAAACGAAAAAAATGGTTCATTTTCAAATGTTGCGTCTTTGAACTACAATTCACATTTGTACGTGGATAATCACTTTTAGAGATAAAATTAGATGTTTAAAGTGATTTTCAAGCTTCCAGGGGCCGTAAACACAAGATTTGAGGAATGGGTAAATGTGAATGAAAATGGGCAATTTATGCACTCTGAGGCCTTAAAAAGTTTTTCTCCACCCCAGCAAGTGAATTAAATAACATTTGTAGGCCTTTATTGTTCAATCAAAAACGTCCGAGTTTTTGATGAAAGAGATAACCACCCCCCCTTACAACATGCTTCAGAAACTAAAAAAATGGTCCGTTTTCAAATGTTGCCTCTTTGAACTACAATTCACATTTGTACGTGGAAAATCACTTTTAAAGATAAAATGAGATGTTTAAAGTGATTTTCATGCTTCCAGGGGCCTTAAACACAAGATTTGAGGAATGGGTAAAAGTGAATGAAAATGGACAATTTACTCACTCTGCGGCCTTAAAAAGTGTTTCTCCTCCACGGGAAGTGAATTAAATAACATTTGTAGGCCTTTATTGTTAAAGCAAAAACGCCCGATTTTTGACGAAAGAGATAACCACCCCCCCTTACGACATGCTTCAGAAACTAAAAAAATGGCCGGTTTTCAAATGTTTCCTCTTTGAACTACAATTCACATTTGTACGTGGAAAATCACTTTTAGAGATAAAATTAGATGTTTAAAGTGATTTTCAAGCTTCCAGGGGCCCTAAACACAAGATTTGAGAAATGGGTAAAAGTGAATGAAAATGGCCAATTTACTCACTCTGCGGCCTTAAAAAGTGTTTCTCCTCCACAGGAAGTGAATAAAATACCATTTGGAGTCATTTATAGTTCAATCAAAAACGCCTGTTTTTTAGTGAAAGAGATAACCACCCCCCCTTACGACATGCTTCAGAAATGAAAAAAATGTCCATTTTCAAATGTTGCCTCTTTGAACTACAATTCACATTTGTACGTGGAAAATCACTTTTAAAGATAAAATGAGATGTTTAAAGTGATTTTCATGCTTCCAGGGGCCTTAAACACGAGATTTGAGGAATGGGTAAAAGTGAATGAAAATGGCCAATTTACTCACTCTGCGGCCTTAAAAAGTGTTTCTCCTCCACGGGAAGTGAATAAAATACCATTTGGAGGCATTTATAGTTCAATCAAAAACGCCTGTTTTTTGGTGAAAGAGATAACCACCCCCCCTTACGACATGCTTCAGAAACGAAAAAAATGGTCCATTTTCAAATGTTGCGTCTTTGAACTACAATTCACATTTGTACGTGGATAATCACTTTTAGAGATAAAATTAGATGTTTAAAGTGATTTTCAAGCTTCCAGGGGCCGTAAACACAAGATTTGAGGAATGGGTAAATGTGAATGAAAATGGCCAATTTATGCACTCTGAGGCCTTAAAAAGTTTTTCTCCACCCCAGCAAGTGAATTAAATAACATTTGTAGGCCTTTATTGTTCAATCAAAAACGTCCGAGTTTTTGATGAAAGAGATAACCACCCCCCCTTACAACATGCTTCAGAAACTAAAAAAATGGTCCGTTTTCAAATGTTGCCTCTTTGAACTACAATTCACATTTGTACGTGGAAAATCACTTTTAAAGATAAAATGAGATGTTTAAAGTGATTTTCATGCTTCCAGGGGCCTTAAACACAAGATTTGAGGAATGGGTAAAAGTGAATGAAAATGGCCAATTTACTCATTCTGAGGCCTTAAAAAGTGTTTCTCCTCCACGGGAAGTGAATTAAGTAATATTTGTAGGCCTTTATTGTTCAAGCGAAAACTCCTGATTTTTGGCGAAAGAGATAACCACCCCCCCTTACGACATGCTTCAGAAACAAAAAAAATGGTCAGTTTTCAAATGTGGCCTCTTTGAACTACAATTCACAATTGTACGTGGAAAATCACTTTTAAAGATAAAATGAGATGTTTAAAGTGATTTTCATGCTTCCAGGGGCCTTAAACACGAGATTTGAGGAATGGGTAAAAGTGAATGAAAATGGCCAATTTACTCACTCTGCGGCCTTAAAAAGTGTTTCTCCTCCACAGGAAGTGAATAAAATACCATTTGGAGGCATTTATAGTTCAATCAAAAACGCCTGTTTTTTAGTGAAAGAGATAACCACCCCCCCTTACGACATGCTTCAGAAATGAAAAAAATGTCCATTTTTAAATGTTGCGTCTTTGAACGACAATTCACATTTGTACGTGGAAAATCCCTTTGAAAGATAAAATGAGATGTTTAAAGTGATTTTCATGCTTCCAGGGGCCTTAAACACAAGATTTGAGGAATGGGTAAAAGTGAATGAAAATGGCCAATTTACATATTCTGAGGCCTTAAAAAGTGTTTCTCCTCCACGGGAAGTGAATTAAGTAATATTTGTAGGCCTTTATTGTTCAAGCGAAAACGCCCGATTTTTGACGAAAGAGATAACCACCCCCCCTTACGACATGCTTCAGAAACTAAAAAAATGGTCCGTTTTCAAATGTTGCCTCTTTGAACTACAATTCACATTTGTACGTGGAAAATCACTTTTAAAGATAAAATGAGATGTTTAAAGTGATTTTCATGCTTCCAGGGGCCTTAAACACGAGAATTGAGGAATGGGTAAAAGTGAATGAAAATGGCCAATTTACTCACTCTGCGGCCTTAAAAAGTGTTTCTCTTCCATGGGAAGTGAATAAAATACCATTTGGAGGCATTTATAGTTCAATCAAAAACGCCTGTTGTTTTGGTGAAAGAGATAACCACCCCCCCTTACGACATGCTTCAGAAATGAAAAAAATGGTCCATTTTCAAATGTTGCGTCTTTGAACGACAATTCACATTTGTACGTGGAAAATCATGTTTAAAGATAAAATGAGATGTTTAAAGTGATTTTCATGCTTCCAGGGGCCTTAAACACGAGATTTGAGGAATGGGTAAAAGTGAATGAAAATGGCCAATTTACTCACTCTGCGGCCTTAAAAAGTGTTTCTCCTCCACGGGAAGTGAATAAAATACCATTTGGAGGCATTTATAGTTCAATCAAAAACGCCTGTTTTTTGGTGAAAGAGATAACCACCCCCCCTTACGACATGCTTCAGAAACGAAAAAAATGGTTCATTTTCAAATGTTGCGTCTTTGAACTACAATTCACATTTGTACGTGGATAATCACTTTTAGAGATAAAATTAGATGTTTAAAGTGATTTTCAAGCTTCCAGGGGCCGTAAACACAAGATTTGAGGAATGGGTAAATGTGAATGAAAATGGGCAATTTATGCACTCTGAGGCCTTAAAAAGTTTTTCTCCACCCCAGCAAGTGAATTAAATAACATTTGTAGGCCTTTATTGTTCAATCAAAAACGTCCGAGTTTTTGATGAAAGAGATAACCACCCCCCCTTACAACATGCTTCAGAAACTAAAAAAATGGTCCGTTTTCAAATGTTGCCTCTTTGAACTACAATTCACATTTGTACGTGGAAAATCACTTTTAAAGATAAAATGAGATGTTTAAAGTGATTTTCATGCTTCCAGGGGCCTTAAACACAAGATTTGAGGAATGGGTAAAAGTGAATGAAAATGGACAATTTACTCACTCTGCGGCCTTAAAAAGTGTTTCTCCTCCACGGGAAGTGAATTAAATAACATTTGTAGGCCTTTATTGTTAAAGCAAAAACGCCCGATTTTTGACGAAAGAGATAACCACCCCCCCTTACGACATGCTTCAGAAACTAAAAAAATGGTCCGTTTTCAAATGTTTCCTCTTTGAACTACAATTCACATTTGTACGTGGAAAATCACTTTTAGAGATAAAATTAGATGTTTAAAGTGATTTTCAAGCTTCCAGGGGCCCTAAACACAAGATTTGAGAAATGGGTAAAAGTGAATGAAAATGGCCAATTTACTCACTCTGCGGCCTTAAAAAGTGTTTCTCCTCCACAGGAAGTGAATAAAATACCATTTGGAGTCATTTATAGTTCAATCAAAAACGCCTGTTTTTTAGTGAAAGAGATAACCACCCCCCCTTACGACATGCTTCAGAAATGAAAAAAATGTCCATTTTCAAATGTTGCCTCTTTGAACTACAATTCACATTTGTACGTGGAAAATCACTTTTAAAGATAAAATGAGATGTTTAAAGTGATTTTCATGCTTCCAGGGGCCTTAAACACAAGATTTGAGGAATGGGTAAAAGTGAATGAAAATGGCCAATTTACTCATTCTGAGGCCTTAAAAAGTGTTTCTCCTCCACGGGAAGTGAATTAAGTAATATTTGTAGGCCTTTATTGTTCAAGCGAAAACTCCTGATTTTTGGCGAAAGAGATAACCACCCCCCCTTACGACATGCTTCAGAAACTAAAAAAATGGTCAGTTTTCAAATGTGGCCTCTTTGAACTACAATTCACAATTGTACGTGGAAAATCACTTTTAAAGATAAAATGAGATGTTTAAAGTGATTTTCATGCTTCCAGGGGCCTTAAACACGAGATTTGAGGAATGGGTAAAAGTGAATGAAAATGGCCAATTTACTCACTCTGCGGCCTTAAAAAGTGTTTCTCCTCCACAGGAAGTGAATAAAATACCATTTGGAGGCATTTATAGTTCAATCAAAAACGCCTGTTTTTTAGTGAAAGAGATAACCACCCCCCCTTACGACATGCTTCAGAAATGAAAAAAATGTCCATTTTTAAATGTTGCGTCTTTGAACGACAATTCACATTTGTACGTGGAAAATCACTTTGAAAGATAAAATGAGATGTTTAAAGTGATTTTCATGCTTCCAGGGGCCTTAAACACAAGATTTGAGGAATGGGTAAAAGTGAATGAAAATGGCCAATTTACTTATTCTGAGGCCTTAAAAAGTGTTTCTCCTCCACGGGAAGTGAATTAAGTAATATTTGTAGGCCTTTATTGTTCAAGCGAAAACGCCCGATTTTTGACGAAAGAGATAACCACCCCCCCTTACGACATGCTTCAGAAACTAAAAAAATGGTCCGTTTTCAAATGTTGCCTCTTTGAACTACAATTCACATTTGTACGTGGAAAATCACTTTTAAAGATAAAATGAGATGTTTAAAGTGATTTTCATGCTTCCAGGGGCCTTAAACACGAGAATTGAGGAATGGGTAAAAGTGAATGAAAATGGCCAATTTACTCACTCTGCGGCCTTAAAAAGTGTTTCTCCTCCACGGGAAGTGAATAAAATACCATTTGGAGGCATTTATAGTTCAATCAAAAACGCCTGTTTTTTGGTGAAAGAGATAACCACCCCCCCTTACGACATGCTTCAGAAACAAAAAAAATGGTTCATTTTCAAATGTTGCGTCTTTGAACTACAATTCACATTTGTACGTGGATAATCACTTTTAGAGATAAAATTAGATGTTTAAAGTGATTTTCAAGCTTCCAGGGGCCGTAAACACAAGATTTGAGGAATGGGTAAATGTGAATGAAAATGGCCAATTTATGCACTCTGAGGCCTTAAAAAGTTTTTCTCCACCCCAGCAAGTGAATTAAATAACATTTGTAGGCCTTTATTGTTCAATCAAAAACGCCCGAGTTTTTGATGAAAGAGATAACCACCCCCCCTTAGGACATGCTTCAGAAACTAAAAAAATGGTCCGTTTTCAAAAGTTGCCTCTTTGAACTACAATTCACATTTGTACGTGGAAAATCACTTTGAAAGATAAAATGAGATGTTTAAAGTTATTTTCATGCTTCCAGGGGCCTTAAACACGAGATTTGAGGAATGGGTAAAAGTGAATGAAAATGGCCAATTTACTTACTCTGCGGCCTTAAAAAGTGTTTCTCCTCCACAGGAAGTGAATAAAATACCATTTGGAGGCATTTATAGTTCAATCAAAAACGCCTGTTTTTTAGTGAAAGAGATAACCACCCCCCCTTACGACATGCTTCAGAAATGAAAAAAATGTCCATTTTTAAATGTTGCGTCTTTGAACGACAATTCACATTTGTACGTGGAAAATCACGTTTAAAGATAAAATGAGATGTTTAAAGTGATTTTCATGCTTCCAGGGGCCTTAAACACGAGATTTGAGGAATGGGTAAAAGTGAATGAAAATGGCCAATTTACTCACTCTGCGGCCTTAAAAAGTGTTTCTCCTCCACGGGAAGTGAATTAAATAACATTTGTAGGCCTTTATTGTTAAAGCAAAAACGCCCGATTTTTGACGAAAGAGATAACCACCCCCCCTTACGACATGCTTCAGAAACTAAAAAAATGGTCCGTTTTCAAATGTTGCCTCTTTGAACTACAATTCACATTTGTACGTGGAAAATCACTTTTAGAGATAAAATTAGATGTTTAAATTGATTTTCAAGCTTCCAGGGGCCCTAAACACAAGATTTGAGAAATGGGTAAATGTGAATGAAAATGGCCAATTTATGCACTCTGAGGCCCTAAAAAGTTTTTCTCCACCCCAGCAAGTGAATTAAATAACATTTGTAGGCCTTTATTGTTCAATCAAAAACGCCCGAGTTTTTGATGAAAGAGATAACCACCCCCCTTAGGACATGCTTCAGAAACTAAAAAAATGGTCCGTTTTCAAAAGTTGCCTCTTTGAACTACAATTCACATTTGTACGTGGAAAATCACTTTGAAAGATAAAATGAGATGTTTAAAGTGATTTTCATGCTTCCAGGGGCCTTAAACACAAGATTTGAGGAATGGGTAAAAGTGAATGAAAATGGCCAATTTACTCATTCTGAGGCCTTAAAAAGTGTTTCTCCTCCACGGGAAGTGAATTAAGTAATATTTGTAGGCCTTTATTGTTCAAGCGAAAACGCCCGATTTTTGACGAAAGAGATAACCACCCCCCCTTACGACATGCTTCAGAAACTAAAAAACATGGTCCGTTTTCAAATGTTGCCTCTTTGAACTACAATTCACATTTGTACGTGGAAAATCACTTTTAAAGATAAAATGAGATGTTTAAAGTGATTTTCATGCTTCCAGGGGCCTTAAACACGAGATTTGAGGAATGGGTAAAAGTGAATGAAAATGGCCAATTTACTCACTCTGCGGCCTTAAAAAGTGTTTCTCCTCCACGGGAAGTGAATAAAATACCATTTGGAGGCATTTATAGTTCAATCAAAAACGCCTGTTTTTTGGTGAAAGAGATAACCACCCCCCCTTACGACATGCTTCAGAAACGAAAAAAATGGTTCATTTTCAAATGTTGCGTCTTTGAACTACAATTCACATTTGTACGTGGATAATCACTTTTAGAGATAAAATTAGATGTTTAAAGTGATTTTCAAGCTTCCAGGGGCCGTAAACACAAGATTTGAGGAATGGGTAAATGTGAATGAAAATGGGCAATTTATGCACTCTGAGGCCTTAAAAAGTTTTTCTCCACCCCAGCAAGTGAATTAAATAACATTTGTAGGCCTTTATTGTTCAATCAAAAACGTCCGAGTTTTTGATGAAAGAGATAACCACCCCCCCTTACAACATGCTTCAGAAACTAAAAAAATGGTCCGTTTTCAAATGTTGCCTCTTTGAACTACAATTCACATTTGTACGTGGAAAATCACTTTTAAAGATAAAATGAGATGTTTAAAGTGATTTTCATGCTTCCAGGGGCCTTAAACACAAGATTTGAGGAATGGGTAAAAGTGAATGAAAATGGACAATTTACTCACTCTGCGGCCTTAAAAAGTGTTTCTCCTCCACGGGAAGTGAATTAAATAACATTTGTAGGCCTTTATTGTTAAAGCAAAAACGCCCGATTTTTGACGAAAGAGATAACCACCCCCCCTTACGACATGCTTCAGAAACTAAAAAAATGGTCCGTTTTCAAATGTTTCCTCTTTGAACTACAATTCACATTTGTACGTGGAAAATCACTTTTAGAGATAAAATTAGATGTTTAAAGTGATTTTCAAGCTTCCAGGGGCCCTAAACACAAGATTTGAGAAATGGGTAAAAGTGAATGAAAATGGCCAATTTACTCACTCTGCGGCCTTAAAAAGTGTTTCTCCTCCACAGGAAGTGAATAAAATACCATTTGGAGTCATTTATAGTTCAATCAAAAACGCCTGTTTTTTAGTGAAAGAGATAACCACCCCCCCTTACGACATGCTTCAGAAATGAAAAAAATGTCCATTTTCAAATGTTGCCTCTTTGAACTACAATTCACATTTGTACGTGGAAAATCACTTTTAAAGATAAAATGAGATGTTTAAAGTGATTTTCATGCTTCCAGGGGCCTTAAACACGAGATTTGAGGAATGGGTAAAAGTGAATGAAAATGGCCAATTTACTCACTCTGCGGCCTTAAAAAGTGTTTCTCCTCCACGGGAAGTGAATAAAATACCATTTGGAGGCATTTATAGTTCAATCAAAAACGCCTGTTTTTTGGTGAAAGAGATAACCACCCCCCCTTACGACATGCTTCAGAAACGAAAAAAATGGTCCATTTTCAAATGTTGCGTCTTTGAACTACAATTCACATTTGTACGTGGATAATCACTTTTAGAGATAAAATTAGATGTTTAAAGTGATTTTCAAGCTTCCAGGGGCCGTAAACACAAGATTTGAGGAATGGGTAAATGTGAATGAAAATGGCCAATTTATGCACTCTGAGGCCTTAAAAAGTTTTTCTCCACCCCAGCAAGTGAATTAAATAACATTTGTAGGCCTTTATTGTTCAATCAAAAACGCCCGAGTTTTTGATGAAAGAGATAACCACCCCCCCTTAGGACATGCTTCAGAAACTAAAAAAATGGTCCGTTTTCAAAAGTTGCCTCTTTGAACTACAATTCACATTTGTACGTGGAAAATCACTTTGAAAGATAAAATGAGATGTTTAAAGTGATTTTCATGCTTCCAGGGGCCTTAAACACAAGATTTGAGGAATGGGTAAAAGTGAATGAAAATGGCCAATTTACTCATTCTGAGGCCTTAAAAAGTGTTTCTCCTCCACGGGAAGTGAATTAAGTAATATTTGTAGGCCTTTATTGTTCAAGCTAAAACGCCCGATTTTTGACGAAAGAGATAACCACCTCCCCTTACGACATGCTTCAGAAACTAAAAAAATGGTCCGTTTTCAAATGTGGCCTCTTTGAACTACAATTCACAATTGTACGTGGAAAATCACTTTTAAAGATAAAATGAGATGTTTAAAGTGATTTTCATGCTTCCAGGGGCCTTAAACACGAGATTTGAGGAATGGGTAAAAGTGAATGAAAATGGCCAATTTACTCACTCTGCGGCCTTAAAAAGTGTTTCTCCTCCACAGGAAGTGAATAAAATACCATTTGGAGGCATTTATAGTTCAATCAAAAACGCCTGTTTTTTAGTGAAAGAGATAACCACCCCCCCTTACGACATGCTTCAGAAATGAAAAAAATGTCCATTTTTAAATGTTGCGTCTTTGAACGACAATTCACATTTGTACGTGGAAAATCACGTTTAAAGATAAAATGAGATGTTTAAAGTGATTTTCATGCTTCCAGGGGCCTTAAACACGAGATTTGAGGAATGGGTAAAAGTGAATGAAAATGGCCAATTTACTCACTCTGCGGCCTTAAAAAGTGTTTCTCCTCCACGGGAAGTGAATTAAATAACATTTGTAGGCCTTTATTGTTAAAGCAAAAACGCCCGATTTTTGACGAAAGAGATAACCACCCCCCCTTACGACATGCTTCAGAAACTAAAAAAATGGTCCGTTTTCAAATGTTGCCTCTTTGAACTACAATTCACATTTGTACGTGGAAAATCACTTTTAGAGATAAAATTAGATGTTTAAAGTGATTTTCAAGCTTCCAGGGGCCCTAAACACAAGATTTGAGAAATGGGTAAATGTGAATGAAAATGGCCAATTTATGCACTCTGAGGCCTTAAAAAGTTTTTCTCCACCCCAGCAAGTGAATTAAATAACATTTGTAGGCCTTTATTGTTCAATCAAAAACGTCCGAGTTTTTGATGAAAGAGATAACCACCCCCCCTTACAACATGCTTCAGAAACTAAAAAAATGGTCCGTTTTCAAATGTTGCCTCTTTGAACTACAATTCACATTTGTACGTGGAAAATCACTTTTAAAGATAAAATGAGATGTTTAAAGTGATTTTCATGCTTCCAGGGGCCTTAAACACAAGATTTGAGGAATGGGTAAAAGTGAATGAAAATGGCCAATTTACTCATTCTGAGGCCTTAAAAAGTGTTTCTCCTCCACGGGAAGTGAATTAAGTAATATTTGTAGGCCTTTATTGTTCAAGCGAAAACTCCTGATTTTTGGCGAAAGAGATAACCACCCCCCCTTACGACATGCTTCAGAAACTAAAAAAATGGTCAGTTTTCAAATGTGGCCTCTTTGAACTACAATTCACAATTGTACGTGGAAAATCACTTTTAAAGATAAAATGAGATGTTTAAAGTGATTTTCATGCTTCCAGGGGCCTTAAACACGAGATTTGAGGAATGGGTAAAAGTGAATGAAAATGGCCAATTTACTCACTCTGCGGCCTTAAAAAGTGTTTCTCCTCCACAGGAAGTGAATAAAATACCATTTGGAGGCATTTATAGTTCAATCAAAAACGCCTGTTTTTTAGTGAAAGAGATAACCACCCCCCCTTACGACATGCTTCAGAAATGAAAAAAATGTCCATTTTTAAATGTTGCGTCTTTGAACGACAATTCACATTTGTACGTGGAAAATCACTTTGAAAGATAAAATGAGATGTTTAAAGTGATTTTCATGCTTCCAGGGGCCTTAAACACAAGATTTGAGGAATGGGTAAAAGTGAATGAAAATGGCCAATTTACATATTCTGAGGCCTTAAAAAGTGTTTCTCCTCCACGGGAAGTGAATTAAGTAATATTTGTAGGCCTTTATTGTTCAAGCGAAAACGCCCGATTTTTGACGAAAGAGATAACCACCCCCCCTTACGACATGCTTCAGAAACTAAAAAAATGGTCCGTTTTCAAATGTTGCCTCTTTGAACTACAATTCACATTTGTACGTGGAAAATCACTTTTAAAGATAAAATGAGATGTTTAAAGTGATTTTCATGCTTCCAGGGGCCTTAAACACGAGAATTGAGGAATGGGTAAAAGTGAATGAAAATGGCCAATTTACTCACTCTGCGGCCTTAAAAAGTGTTTCTCTTCCATGGGAAGTGAATAAAATACCATTTGGAGGTATTTATAGTTCAATCAAAAACGCCTGTTGTTTTGGTGAAAGAGATAACCACCCCCCCTTACGACATGCTTCAGAAATGAAAAAAATGGTCCATTTTCAAATGTTGCGTCTTTGAACGACAATTCACATTTGTACGTGGAAAATCATGTTTAAAGATAAAATGAGATGTTTAAAGTGATTTTCATGCTTCCAGGGGCCTTAAACACGAGATTTGAGGAATGGGTAAAAGTGAATGAAAATGGCCAATTTACTCACTCTGCGGCCTTAAAAAGTGTTTCTCCTCCACGGGAAGTGAATAAAATACCATTTGGAGGCATTTATAGTTCAATCAAAAACGCCTGTTTTTTGGTGAAAGAGATAACCACCCCCCCTTACGACATGCTTCAGAAACGAAAAAAATGGTTCATTTTCAAATGTTGCGTCTTTGAACTACAATTCACATTTGTACGTGGATAATCACTTTTAGAGATAAAATTAGATGTTTAAAGTGATTTTCAAGCTTCCAGGGGCCGTAAACACAAGATTTGAGGAATGGGTAAATGTGAATGAAAATGGGCAATTTATGCACTCTGAGGCCTTAAAAAGTTTTTCTCCACCCCAGCAAGTGAATTAAATAACATTTGTAGGCCTTTATTGTTCAATCAAAAACGTCCGAGTTTTTGATGAAAGAGATAACCACCCCCCCTTACAACATGCTTCAGAAACTAAAAAAATGGTCCGTTTTCAAATGTTGCCTCTTTGAACTACAATTCACATTTGTACGTGGAAAATCACTTTTAAAGATAAAATGAGATGTTTAAAGTGATTTTCATGCTTCCAGGGGCCTTAAACACAAGATTTGAGGAATGGGTAAAAGTGAATGAAAATGGACAATTTACTCACTCTGCGGCCTTAAAAAGTGTTTCTCCTCCACGGGAAGTGAATTAAATAACATTTGTAGGCCTTTATTGTTAAAGCAAAAACGCCCGATTTTTGACGAAAGAGATAACCACCCCCCCTTACGACATGCTTCAGAAACTAAAAAAATGGTCCGTTTTCAAATGTTTCCTCTTTGAACTACAATTCACATTTGTACGTGGAAAATCACTTTTAGAGATAAAATTAGATGTTTAAAGTGATTTTCAAGCTTCCAGGGGCCCTAAACACAAGATTTGAGAAATGGGTAAAAGTGAATGAAAATGGCCAATTTACTCACTCTGCGGCCTTAAAAAGTGTTTCTCCTCCACAGGAAGTGAATAAAATACCATTTGGAGTCATTTATAGTTCAATCAAAAACGCCTGTTTTTTAGTGAAAGAGATAACCACCCCCCCTTACGACATGCTTCAGAAATGAAAAAAATGTCCATTTTCAAATGTTGCCTCTTTGAACTACAATTCACATTTGTACGTGGAAAATCACTTTTAAAGATAAAATGAGATGTTTAAAGTGATTTTCATGCTTCCAGGGGCCCTAAACACAAGATTTGAGAAATGGGTAAAAGTGAATGAAAATGGCCAATTTACTCACTCTGAGGCCTTAAAAAGTGTTTCTCCTCCACGGGAAGTGAATAAAATAACATTTGGAGGCCTTTATTGTTCAATCAAAAACGCCTGTTTTTTAGTGAAAGAGATAACCACCCCCCCCTTACGACATGCTTCAGAAATGAAAAAAATGTCCATTTTTAAATGTTGCGTCTTTGAACGACAATTCACATTTGTACGTGGAAAATCACGTTTAAAGATAAAATGAGATGTTTAAAGTGATTTTCATGCTTCCAGGGGCCTTAAACACGAGATTTGAGGAATGGGTAAAAGTGAATGAAAATGGCCAATTTACTCACTCTGCGGCCTTAAAAAGTGTTTCTCCTCCACGGGAAGTGAATTAAATAACATTTGTAGGCCTTTATTGTTAAAGCAAAAACGCCCGATTTTTGACGAAAGAGATAACCACCCCCCCTTACGACATGCTTCAGAAACTAAAAAAATGGTCCGTTTTCAAATGTTGCCTATTTGAACTAAAATTCACATTTGTACGTGGAAAATCACTTTTAAAGATAAAATGAGATGTTTAAAGTGATTTTCATGCTTCCAGGGGCCTTAAACACGAGAATTGAGGAATGGGTAAAAGTGAATGAAAATGGCCAATTTACTCACTCTGCGGCCTTAAAAAGTGTTTCTCCTCCACGGGAAGTGAATAAAATACCATTTGGAGGCATTTATAGTTCAATCAAAAACGCCTGTTTTTTTGGTGAAAGAGATAACCACCCCCCCTTACGACATGCTTCAGAAATGAAAAAAATGGTCCATTTTCAAATGTTGCGTCTTTGAACGACAATTCACATTTGTACGTGGAAAATCACGTTTAAAGATAAAATGAGATGTTTAAAGTGATTTTCATGCTTCCAGGGGCCTTAAACACGAGATTTGAGGAATGGGTAAAAGTGAATGAAAATGGCCAATTTACTCATTCTGAGGCCTTAAAAAGTGTTTCTCCTCCACGGGAAGTGAATTAAGTAATATTTGTAGGCCTTTATTGTTCAAGCGAAAACTCCTGATTTTTGGCGAAAGAGATAACCACCCCCCCCCTTACGACATGCTTCAGAAACTAAAAAAATGGTCAGTTTTCAAATGTGGCCTCTTTGAACTACAATTCACAATTGTACGTGGAAAATCACTTTTAAAGATAAAATGAGATGTTTAAAGTGATTTTCATGCTTCCAGGGGCCTTAAACACGAGATTTGAGGAATGGGTAAAAGTGAATGAAAATGGCCAATTTACTCACTCTGCGGCCTTAAAAAGTGTTTCTCCTCCACAGGAAGTGAATAAAATACCATTTGGAGGCATTTATAGTTCAATCAAAAACGCCTGTTTTTTAGTGAAAGAGATAACCACCCCCCCTTACGACATGCTTCAGAAATGAAAAAAATGTCCATTTTTAAATGTTGCGTCTTTGAACGACAATTCACATTTGTACGTGGAAAATCACGTTTAAAGATAAAATGAGATGTTTAAAGTGATTTTCATGCTTCCATGGGCCTTAAACACGAGATTTGAGGAATGGGTAAAAGTGAATGAAAATGGACAATTTGCTCACTCTGCGGCCTTAAAAAGTGTTTCTCCTCCACGGGAAGTGAATTAAATAACATTTGTAGGCCTTTATTGTTAAAGCAAAAACGCCCGATTTTTGACGAAAGAGATAACCACCCCCCCTTACGACATGCTTCAGAAACTAAAAAAATGGTCCGTTTTCAAATGTTTCCTCTTTGAACTACAATTCACATTTGTACGTGGAAAATCACTTTTAGAGATAAAATTAGATGTTTAAAGTGATTTTCAAGCTTCCAGGGGCCCTAAACACAAGATTTGAGAAATGGGTAAAAGTGAATGAAAATGGCCAATTTACTCACTCTGCGGCCTTAAAAAGTGTTTCTCCTCCACAGGAAGTGAATAAAATACCATTTGGAGTCATTTATAGTTCAATCAAAAACGCCTGTTTTTTAGTGAAAGAGATAACCACCCCCCCTTACGACATGCTTCAGAAATGAAAAAAATGTCCATTTTCAAATGTTGCCTCTTTGAACTACAATTCACATTTGTACGTGGAAAATCACTTTTAAAGATAAAATGAGATGTTTAAAGTGATTTTCATGCTTCCAGGGGCCTTAAACACGAGATTTGAGGAATGGGTAAAAGTGAATGAAAATGGCCAATTTACTCACTCTGCGGCCTTAAAAAGTGTTTCTCCTCCACGGGAAGTGAATAAAATACCATTTGGAGGCATTTATAGTTCAATCAAAAACGCCTGTTTTTTGGTGAAAGAGATAACCACCCCCCCTTACGACATGCTTCAGAAACAAAAAAATGGTTCATTTTCAAATGTTGCGTCTTTGAACTACAATTCACATTTGTATGTGGATAATCACTTTTAGAGATAAAATTAGATGTTTAAAGTGATTTTCAAGCTTCCAGGGGCCGTAAACGCAAGATTTGAGGAATGGGTAAATGTGAATGAAAATGGCCAATTTATGCACTCTGAGGCCTTAAAAAGTTTTTCTCCACCCCAGCAAGTGAATTAAATAACATTTGTAGGCCTTTATTGTTCAATCAAAAACGCCCGAGTTTTTGATGAAAGAGATAACCACCCCCCCTTAGGACATGCTTCAGAAACTAAAAAAATGGTCCGTTTTCAAAAGTTGCCTCTTTGAACTACAATTCACATTTGTACGTGGAAAATCACTTTGAAAGATAAAATGAGATGTTTAAAGTGATTTTCATGCTTCCAGGGGCCTTAAACACAAGATTTGAGGAATGGGTAAAAGTGAATGAAAATGGCCAATTTACTCATTCTGAGGCCTTAAAAAGTGTTTCTCCTCCACGGGAAGTGAATTAAGTAATATTTGTAGGCCTTTATTGTTCAAGCTAAAACGCCCGATTTTTGACGAAAGACATAACCACCCCCCCTTACGACATGCTTCAGAAACTAAAAAAATGGTCCGTTTTCAAATGTGGCCTCTTTGAACTACAATTCACAATTGTACGTGGAAAATCACTTTTAAAGATAAAATGAGATGTTTAAAGTGATTTTCATGCTTCCAGGGGCCTTAAACACGAGATTTGAGGAATGGGTAAAAGTGAATGAAAATGGCCAATTTACTCACTCTGCGGCCTTAAAAAGTGTTTCTCCTCCACAGGAAGTGAATAAAATACCATTTGGAGGCATTTATAGTTCAATCAAAAACGCCTGTTTTTTAGTGAAAGAGATAACCACCCCCCCTTACGACATGCTTCAGAAATGAAAAAAATGTCCATTTTTAAATGTTGCGTCTTTGAACGACAATTCACATTTGTACGTGGAAAATCACTTTTAGAGATAAAATTAGATGTTTAAAGTGATTTTCAAGCTTCCAGGGGCCGTAAACACAAGATTTGAGGAATGGGTAAATGTGAATGAAAATGGGCAATTTATGCACTCTGAGGCCTTAAAAAGTTTTTCTCCACCCCAGCAAGTGAATTAAATAACATTTGTAGGCCTTTATTGTTCAATCAAAAACGCCCGAGTTTTTGATGAAAGAGATAACCACCCCCCCTTACAACATGCTTCAGAAACTAAAAAAAGGGTCCGTTTTCAAAAGTTGCCTCTTTGAACTACAATTCACATTTGTACGTGGAAAATCACTTTGAAAGATAAAATGAGATGTTTAAAGTGATTTTCATGCTTCCAGGGGCCTTAAACACAAGATTTGAGGAATGGGTAACAGTGAATGAAAATGGCCAATTTACTCATTCTGAGGCCTTAAAAAGTGTTTCTCCTCCACGGGAAGTGAATTAAGTAATATTTGTAGGCCTTTATTGTTCAAGCTAAAACGCCCAATTTTTGACGAAAGAGATAACCACCCCCCCTTACGACATGCTTCAGAAACTAAAAAAATGGTCCGTTTTCAAATGTGGCCTCTTTGAACTACAATTCACAATTGTACGTGGAAAATCACTTTTAAAGATAAAATGAGATGTTTAAAGTGATTTTCATGCTTCCAGGGGCCTTAAACACGAGATTTGAGGAATGGGTAAAAGTGAATGAAAATGGCCAATTTACTCACTCTGCGGCCTTAAAAAGTGTTTCTCCTCCACAGGAAGTGAATAAAATACCATTTGGAGGCATTTATAGTTCAATCAAAAACGCCTGTTTTTTAGTGAAAGAGATAACCACCCCCCCTTACGACATGCTTCAGAAATGAAAAAAATGTCCATTTTTAAATGTTGCGTCTTTGAACGACAATTCACATTTGTACGTGGAAAATCACTTTGAAAGATAAAATGAGATGTTTAAAGTGATTTTCATGCTTCCAGGGGCCTTAAACACAAGATTTGAGGAATGGGTAAAAGTGAATGAAAATGGCCAATTTACTTATTCTGAGGCCTTAAAAAGTGTTTCTCCTCCACGGGAAGTGAATTAAGTAATATTTGTAGGCCTTTATTGTTCAAGCGAAAACGCCCGATTTTTGACGAAAGAGATAACCACCCCCCCTTACGACATGCTTCAGAAACTAAAAAAATGGTCCGTTTTCAAATGTTGCCTCTTTGAACTACAATTCACATTTGTACGTGGAAAATCACTTTTAAAGATAAAATGAGATGTTTAAAGTGATTTTCATGCTTCCAGGGGCCTTAAACACGAGAATTGAGGAATGGGTAAAAGTGAATGAAAATGGCCAATTTACTCACTCTGCGGCCTTAAAAAGTGTTTCTCTTCCATGGGAAGTGAATAAAATACCATTTGGAGGCATTTATAGTTCAATCAAAAACGCCTGTTGTTTTGGTGAAAGAGATAACCACCCCCCCTTACGACATGCTTCAGAAATGAAAAAAATGGTCCATTTTCAAATGTTGCGTCTTTGAACGACAATTCACATTTGTACGTGGAAAATCACGTTTAAAGATAAAATGAGATGTTTAAAGTGATTTTCATGCTTCCAGGGGCCTTAAACACGAGATTTGAGGAATGGGTAAAAGTGAATGAAAATGGCCAATTTACTCACTCTGCGGCCTTAAAAAGTGTTTCTCCTCCACGGGAAGTGAATAAAATACCATTTGGAGGCATTTATAGTTCAATCAAAAACGCCTGTTTTTTGGTGAAAGAGATAACCACCCCCCCTTACGACATGCTTCAGAAACAAAAAAAATGGTTCATTTTCAAATGTTGCGTCTTTGAACTACAATTCACATTTGTACGTGGATAATCACTTTTAGAGATAAAATTAGATGTTTAAAGTGATTTTCAAGCTTCCAGGGGCCGTAAACACAAGATTTGAGGAATGGGTAAATGTGAATGAAAATGGCCAATTTATGCACTCTGAGGCCTTAAAAAGTTTTTCTCCACCCCAGCAAGTGAATTAAATAACATTTGTAGGCCTTTATTGTTCAATCAAAAACGCCCGAGTTTTTGATGAAAGAGATAACCACCCCCCCTTACAACATGCTTCAGAAACTAAAAAAAGGGTCCGTTTTCAAAAGTTGCCTCTTTGAACTACAATTCACATTTGTACGTGGAAAATCACTTTGAAAGATAAAATGAGATGTTTAAAGTGATTTTCATGCTTCCAGGGGCCTTAAACACAAGATTTGAGGAATGGGTAACAGTGAATGAAAATGGCCAATTTTCTCATTCTGAGGCCTTAAAAAGTGTTTCTCCTCCACGGGAAGTGAATTAAGTAATATTTGTAGGCCTTTATTGTTCAAGCTAAAACGCCCAATTTTTGACGAAAGAGATAACCACCCCCCCTTACGACATGCTTCAGAAACTAAAAAAATGGTCCGTTTTCAAATGTGGCCTCTTTGAACTACAATTCACAATTGTACGTGGAAAATCACTTTTAAAGATAAAATGAGATGTTTAAAGTGATTTTCATGCTTCCAGGGGCCTTAAACACGAGATTTGAGGAATGGGTAAAAGTGAATGAAAATGGCCAATTTACTCACTCTGCGGCCTTAAAAAGTGTTTCTCCTCCACAGGAAGTGAATAAAATACCATTTGGAGGCATTTATAGTTCAATCAAAAACGCCTGTTTTTTAGTGAAAGAGATAACCACCCCCCCTTACGACATGCTTCAGAAATGAAAAAAATGTCCATTTTAAAAATGTTGCGTCTTTGAACGACAATTCACATTTGTACGTGGAAAATCACTTTGAAAGATAAAATGAGATGTTTAAAGTGATTTTCATGCTTCCAGGGGCCTTAAACACAAGATTTGAGGAATGGGTAAAAGTGAATGAAAATGGCCAATTTACTTATTCTGAGGCCTTAAAAAGTGTTTCTCCTCCACGGGAAGTGAATTAAGTAATATTTGTAGGCCTTTATTGTTCAAGCGAAAACGCCCGATTTTTGACGAAAGAGATAACCACCCCCCCTTACGACATGCTTCAGAAACTAAAAAAATGGTCCGTTTTCAAATGTTGCCTCTTTGAACTACAATTCACATTTGTACGTGGAAAATCACTTTTAAAGATAAAATGAGATGTTTAAAGTGATTTTCATGCTTCCAGGGGCCTTAAACACGAGAATTGAGGAATGGGTAAAAGTGAATGAAAATGGCCAATTTACTCACTCTGCGGCCTTAAAAAGTGTTTCTCCTCCACAGGAAGTGAATAAAATACCATTTGGAGGCATTTATAGTTCAATCAAAAACGCCTGTTTTTTAGTGAAAGAGATAACCACCCCCCCTTACGACATGCTTCAGAAATGAAAAAAATGTCCATTTTTAAATGTTGCGTCTTTGAACGACAATTCACATTTGTACGTGGAAAATCACGTTTAAAGATAAAATGAGATGTTTAAAGTGATTTTCATGCTTCCAGGGGCCTTAAACACGAGATTTGAGGAATGGGTAAAAGTGAATGAAAATGGCCAATTTACTCACTCTGCGGCCTTAAAAAGTGTTTCTCCTCCACGGGAAGTGAATTAAATAACATTTGTAGGCCTTTATTGTTAAAGCAAAAACGCCCGATTTTTGACGAAAGAGATAACCACCCCCCCTTACGACATGCTTCAGAAACTAAAAAAATGGTCCGTTTTCAAATGTTGCCTCTTTGAACTACAATTCACATTTGTACGTGGAAAATCACTTTTAGAGATAAAATTAGATGTTTAAATTGATTTTCAAGCTTCCAGGGGCCCTAAACACAAGATTTGAGAAATGGGTAAATGTGAATGAAAATGGCCAATTTATGCACTCTGAGGCCTTAAAAAGTTTTTCTCCACCCCAGCAAGTGAATTAAATAACATTTGTAGGCCTTTATTGTTCAATCAAAAACGCCCGAGTTTTTGATGAAAGAGATAACCACCCCCCTTAGGACATGCTTCAGAAACTAAAAAAATGGTCCGTTTTCAAAAGTTGCCTCTTTGAACTACAATTCACATTTGTACGTGGAAAATCACTTTGAAAGATAAAATGAGATGTTTAAAGTGATTTTCATGCTTCCAGGGGCCTTAAACACAAGATTTGAGGAATGGGTAAAAGTGAATGAAAATGGCCAATTTACTCATTCTGAGGCCTTAAAAAGTGTTTCTCCTCCACGGGAAGTGAATTAAGTAATATTTGTAGGCCTTTATTGTTCAAGCGAAAACGCCCGATTTTTGACGAAAGAGATAACCACCCCCCCTTACGACATGCTTCAGAAACTAAAAAACATGGTCCGTTTTCAAATGTTGCCTCTTTGAACTACAATTCACATTTGTACGTGGAAAATCACTTTTAAAGATAAAATGAGATGTTTAAAGTGATTTTCATGCTTCCAGGGGCCTTAAACACGAGATTTGAGGAATGGGTAAAAGTGAATGAAAATGGCCAATTTACTCACTCTGCGGCCTTAAAAAGTGTTTCTCCTCCACGGGAAGTGAATAAAATACCATTTGGAGGCATTTATAGTTCAATCAAAAACGCCTGTTTTTTGGTGAAAGAGATAACCACCCCCCCTTACGACATGCTTCAGAAACGAAAAAAATGGTTCATTTTCAAATGTTGCGTCTTTGAACTACAATTCACATTTGTACGTGGATAATCACTTTTAGAGATAAAATTAGATGTTTAAAGTGATTTTCAAGCTTCCAGGGGCCGTAAACACAAGATTTGAGGAATGGGTAAATGTGAATGAAAATGGGCAATTTATGCACTCTGAGGCCTTAAAAAGTTTTTCTCCACCCCAGCAAGTGAATTAAATAACATTTGTAGGCCTTTATTGTTCAATCAAAAACGTCTGAGTTTTTGATGAAAGAGATAACCACCCCCCCTTACAACATGCTTCAGAAACTAAAAAAATGGTCCGTTTTCAAATGTTGCCTCTTTGAACTACAATTCACATTTGTACGTGGAAAATCACTTTTAAAGATAAAATGAGATGTTTAAAGTGATTTTCATGCTTCCAGGGGCCTTAAACACAAGATTTGAGGAATGGGTAAAAGTGAATGAAAATGGACAATTTACTCACTCTGCGGCCTTAAAAAGTGTTTCTCCTCCACGGGAAGTGAATTAAATAACATTTGTAGGCCTTTATTGTTAAAGCAAAAACGCCCGATTTTTGACGAAAGAGATAACCACCCCCCCTTACGACATGCTTCAGAAACTAAAAAAATGGTCCGTTTTCAAATGTTTCCTCTTTGAACTACAATTCACATTTGTACGTGGAAAATCACTTTTAGAGATAAAATTAGATGTTTAAAGTGATTTTCAAGCTTCCAGGGGCCCTAAACACAAGATTTGAGAAATGGGTAAAAGTGAATGAAAATGGCCAATTTACTCACTCTGCGGCCTTAAAAAGTGTTTCTCCTCCACAGGAAGTGAATAAAATACCATTTGGAGTCATTTATAGTTCAATCAAAAACGCCTGTTTTTTAGTGAAAGAGATAACCACCCCCCCTTACGACATGCTTCAGAAATGAAAAAAATGTCCATTTTCAAATGTTGCCTCTTTGAACTACAATTCACATTTGTACGTGGAAAATCACTTTTAAAGATAAAATGAGATGTTTAAAGTGATTTTCATGCTTCCAGGGGCCTTAAACACGAGATTTGAGGAATGGGTAAAAGTGAATGAAAATGGCCAATTTACTCACTCTGCGGCCTTAAAAAGTGTTTCTCCTCCACGGGAAGTGAATAAAATACCATTTGGAGGCATTTATAGTTCAATCAAAAACGCCTGTTTTTTGGTGAAAGAGATAACCACCCCCCCTTACGACATGCTTCAGAAACAAAAAAAATGGTTCATTTTCAAATGTTGCGTCTTTGAACTACAATTCACATTTGTACGTGGATAATCACTTTTAGAGATAAAATTAGATGTTTAAAGTGATTTTCAAGCTTCCAGGGGCCGTAAACACAAGATTTGAGGAATGGGTAAATGTGAATGAAAATGGCCAATTTATGCACTCTGAGGCCTTAAAAAGTTTTTCTCCACCCCAGCAAGTGAATTAAATAACATTTGTAGGCCTTTATTGTTCAATCAAAAACGCCCGAGTTTTTGATGAAAGAGATAACCACCCCCCCTTAGGACATGCTTCAGAAACTAAAAAAATGGTCCGTTTTCAAAAGTTGCCTCTTTGAACTACAATTCACATTTGTACGTGGAAAATCACTTTGAAAGATAAAATGAGATATTTAAAGTGATTTTCATGCTTCCAGGGGCCTTAAACACAAGATTTGAGGAATGGGTAAAAGTGAATGAAAATGGCCAATTTACTCATTCTGAGGCCTTAAAAAGTGTTTCTCCTCCACGGGAAGTGAATTAAGTAATATTTGTAGGCCTTTATTGTTCAAGCGAAAACGCCCGATTTTTGACGAAAGAGATAACCACCCCCCCTTACGACATGCTTCAGAAACTAAAAAATGGTCCGTTTTCAAATGTTGCCTCTTTGAACTACAATTCACATTTGTACGTGGAAAATCACTTTTAAAGATAAAATGAGATGTTTAAAGTGATTTTCATGCTTCCAGGGGCCTTAAACACGAGAATTGAGGAATGGGTAAAAGTGAATGAAAATGGCCAATTTACTCACTCTGCGGCCTTAAAAAGTGTTTCTCCTCCATGGGAAGTGAATAAAATACCATTTGGAGGCATTTATAGTTCAATCAAAAACGCCTGTTTTTTTGGTGAAAGAGATAACCACCCCCCCTTACGACATGCTTCAGAAATGAAAAAAATGGTCCATTTTCAAATGTTGCGTCTTTGAACGACAATTCACATTTGTACGTGGAAAATCACGTTTAAAGATAAAATGAGATGTTTAAAGTGATTTTCATGCTTCCAGGGGCCTTAAACACGAGATTTGAGGAATGGGTAAAAGTGAATGAAAATGGCCAATTTACTCACTCTGCGGCCTTAAAAAGCGTTTCTCCTCCACGGGAAGTGAATAAAATACCATTTGGAGGCATTTATAGTTCAATCAAAAACGCCTGTTTTTTGGTGAAAGAGATAACCACCCCCCCTTACGACATGCTTCAGAAACGAAAAAAATGGTCCATTTTCAAATGTTGCGTCTTTGAACGACAATTCACATTTGTACGTGGATAATCACTTTTAGAGATAAAATTAGATGTTTAAAGTGATTTTCAAGCTTCCAGGGACCCTAAACACAAGATTTGAGAAATGGGTAAAAGTGAATGAAAATGGCCAATTTACTCACTCTGAGGCCTTAAAAAGTGTTTCTCCTCCACGGGAAGTGAATAAAATAACATTTGGAGGCCTTTATTGTTCAATCAAAAACACCAGTTTTTTGGTGAAAGAGATAACCACCCCCCCTTACGACATGCTTCAGAAACGAAAAAAATGGTTCATTTTCAAATGTTGCGTCTTTGAACTACAATTCACATTTGTACGTGGATAATCACTTTTAGAGATAAAATTAGATGTTTAAAGTGATTTTCAAGCTTCCAGGGGCCGTAAACACAAGATTTGAGGAATGGGTAAATGTGAATGAAAATGGCCAATTTATGCACTCTGAGGCCTTAAAAAGTTTTTCTCCACCCCAGCAAGTGAATTAAATAACATTTGTAGGCCTTTATTGTTCAATCAAAAACGTCCGAGTTTTTGATGAAAGAGATAACCACCCCCCCTTACGACATGCTTCAGAAACTAAAAAAATGGTCCGTTTTCAAATGTTGCCTCTTTGAACTACAATTCACATTTGTACGTGGAAAATCACTTTTAAAGATAAAATGAGATGTTTAAAGTGATTTTCATGCTTCCAGGGGCCTTAAACACAAGATTTGAGGAATGGGTAAAAGTGAATGAAAATGGCCAATTTACTCATTCTGAGGCCTTAAAAAGTGTTTCTCCTCCACGGGAAGTGAATTAAGTAATATTTGTAGGCCTTTATTGTTCAAGCGAAAACTCCTGATTTTTGGCGAAAGAGATAACCACCCCCCCTTACGACATGCTTCAGAAACTAAAAAAATGGTCAGTTTTCAAATGTGGCCTCTTTGAACTACAATTCACAATTGTACGTGGAAAATCACTTTTAAAGATAAAATGAGATGTTTAAAGTGATTTTCATGCTTCCAGGGGCCTTAAACACGAGATTTGAGGAATGGGTAAAAGTGAATGAAAATGGCCAATTTACTCACTCTGCGGCCTTAAAAAGTGTTTCTCCTCCACAGGAAGTGAATAAAATACCATTTGGAGGCATTTATAGTTCAATCAAAAACGCCTGTTTTTTAGTGAAAGAGATAACCACCCCCCCTACGACATGCTTCAGAAATGAAAAAAATGTCCATTTTTAAATGTTGCGTCTTTGAACGACAATTCACATTTGTACGTGGAAAATCACTTTGAAAGATAAAATGAGATGTTTAAAGTGATTTTCATGCTTCCAGGGGCCTTAAACACAAGATTTGAGGAATGGGTAAAAGTGAATGAAAATGGCCAATTTACTTATTCTGAGGCCTTAAAAAGTGTTTCTCCTCCACGGGAAGTGAATTAAGTAATATTTGTAGGCCTTTATTGTTCAAGCGAAAACGCCCGATTTTTGACGAAAGAGATAACCACCCCCCCTTACGACATGCTTCAGAAACTAAAAAAATGGTCCGTTTTCAAATGTTGCCTCTTTGAACTACAATTCACATTTGTACGTGGAAAATCACTTTTAAAGATAAAATGAGATGTTTAAAGTGATTTTCATGCTTCCAGGGGCCTTAAACACGAGAATTGAGGAATGGGTAAAAGTGAATGAAAATGGCCAATTTACTCACTCTGCGGCCTTAAAAAGTGTTTCTCTTCCATGGGAAGTGAATAAAATACCATTTGGAGGCATTTATAGTTCAATCAAAAACGCCTGTTGTTTTGGTGAAAGAGATAACCACCCCCCCTTACGACATGCTTCAGAAATGAAAAAAATGGTCCATTTTCAAATGTTGCGTCTTTGAACGACAATTCACATTTGTACGTGGAAAATCACGTTTAAAGATAAAATGAGATGTTTAAAGTGATTTTCATGCTTCCAGGGGCCTTAAACACGAGATTTGAGGAATGGGTAAAAGTGAATGAAAATGGCCAATTTACTCACTCTGCGGCCTTAAAAAGTGTTTCTCCTCCACGGGAAGTGAATAAAATACCATTTGGAGGCATTTATAGTTCAATCAAAAACGCCTGTTTTTTGGTGGAAGAGATAACCACCCCCCCTTACGACATGCTTCAGAAACAAAAAAAATGGTTCATTTTCAAATGTTGCGTCTTTGAACTACAATTCACATTTGTACGTGGATAATCACTTTTAGAGATAAAATTAGATGTTTAAAGTGATTTTCAAGCTTCCAGGGGCCGTAAACACAAGATTTGAGGAATGGGTAAATGTGAATGAAAATGGCCAATTTATGCACTCTGAGGCCTTAAAAAGTTTTTCTCCACCCCAGCAAGTGAATTAAATAACATTTGTAGGCCTTTATTGTTCAATCAAAAACGCCCGAGTTTTTGATGAAAGAGATAACCACCCCCCCTTAGGACATGCTTCAGAAACTAAAAAAATGGTCCGTTTTCAAAAGTTGCCTCTTTGAACTACAATTCACATTTGTACGTGGAAAATCACTTTGAAAGATAAAATGAGATGTTTAAAGTGATTTTCATGCTTCCAGGGGCCTTAAACACAAGATTTGAGGAATGGGTAAAAGTGAATGAAAATGGCCAATTTACTCATTCTGAGGCCTTAAAAAGTGTTTCTCCTCCACGGGAAGTGAATTAATTAATATTTGTAGGCCTTTATTGTTCAAGCTAAAACGCCCGATTTTTGACGAAAGAGATAACCACCCCCCCTTACGACATGCTTCAGAAACTAAAAAAATGGTCCGTTTTCAAATGTGGCCTCTTTGAACTACAATTCACAATTGTACGTGGAAAATCACTTTTAAAGATAAAATGAGATGTTTAAAGTGATTTTCATGCTTCCAGGGGCCTTAAACACGAGATTTGAGGAATGGGTAAAAGTGAATGAAAATGGCCAATTTACTTACTCTGCGGCCTTAAAAAGTGTTTCTCCTCCACAGGAAGTGAATAAAATACCATTTGGAGGCATTTATAGTTCAATCAAAAACGCCTGTTTTTTAGTGAAAGAGATAACCACCCCCCCTTACGACATGCTTCAGAAACTAAAAAAATGGTCCGTTTTCAAATGTTTCCTCTTTGAACTACAATTCACATTTGTACGTGGAAAATCACTTTTAGAGATAAAATTAGATGTTTAAAGTGATTTTCAAGCTTCCAGGGGCCCTAAACACAAGATTTGAGAAATGGGTAAAAGTGAATGAAAATGGCCAATTTACTCACTCTGCGGCCTTAAAAAGTGTTTCTCCTCCACAGGAAGTGAATAAAATACCATTTGGAGTCATTTATAGTTCAATCAAAAACGCCTGTTTTTTAGTGAAAGAGATAACCACCCCCCCTTACGACATGCTTCAGAAATGAAAAAAATGTCCATTTTCAAATGTTGCCTCTTTGAACTACAATTCACATTTGTACGTGGAAAATCACTTTTAAAGATAAAATGAGATGTTTAAAGTGATTTTCATGCTTCCAGGGGCCTTAAACACGAGAATTGAGGAATGGGTAAAAGTGAATGAAAATGGCCAATTTACTCACTCTGCGGCCTTAAAAAGTGTTTCTCCTCCATGGGAAGTGAATAAAATACCATTTGGAGGCATTTATAGTTCAATCAAAAACGCCTGTTTTTTTGGTGAAAGAGATAACCACCCCCCCTTACGACATGCTTCAGAAATGAAAAAAATGGTCCATTTTCAAATGTTGCGTCTTTGAACGACAATTCACATTTGTACGTGGAAAATCACGTTTAAAGATAAAATGAGATGTTTAAAGTGATTTTCATGCTTCCAGGGGCCTTAAACACGAGATTTGAGGAATGGGTAAAAGTGAATGAAAATGGCCAATTTACTCACTCTGCGGCCTTAAAAAGCGTTTCTCCTCCACGGGAAGTGAATAAAATACCATTTGGAGGCATTTATAGTTCAATCAAAAACGCCTGTTTTTTGGTGAAAGAGATAACCACCCCCCCTTACGACATGCTTCAGAAACGAAAAAAATGGTCCATTTTCAAATGTTGCGTCTTTGAACGACAATTCACATTTGTACGTGGATAATCACTTTTAGAGATAAAATTAGATGTTTAAAGTGATTTTCAAGCTTCCAGGGACCCTAAACACAAGATTTGAGAAATGGGTAAAAGTGAATGAAAATGGCCAATTTACTCACTCTGAGGCCTTAAAAAGTGTTTCTCCTCCACGGGAAGTGAATAAAATAACATTTGGAGGCCTTTATTGTTCAATCAAAAACACCAGTTTTTTGGTGAAAGAGATAACCACCCCCCCTTACGACATGCTTCAGAAACGAAAAAAATGGTTCATTTTCAAATGTTGCGTCTTTGAACTACAATTCACATTTGTACGTGGATAATCACTTTTAGAGATAAAATTAGATGTTTAAAGTGATTTTCAAGCTTCCAGGGGCCGTAAACACAAGATTTGAGGAATGGGTAAATGTGAATGAAAATGGCCAATTTATGCACTCTGAGGCCTTAAAAAGTTTTTCTCCACCCCAGCAAGTGAATTAAATAACATTTGTAGGCCTTTATTGTTCAATCAAAAACGTCCGAGTTTTTGATGAAAGAGATAACCACCCCCCCTTACGACATGCTTCAGAAACTAAAAAAATGGTCCGTTTTCAAATGTTGCCTCTTTGAACTACAATTCACATTTGTACGTGGAAAATCACTTTTAAAGATAAAATGAGATGTTTAAAGTGATTTTCATGCTTCCAGGGGCCTTAAACACAAGATTTGAGGAATGGGTAAAAGTGAATGAAAATGGCCAATTTACTCATTCTGAGGCCTTAAAAAGTGTTTCTCCTCCACGGGAAGTGAATTAAGTAATATTTGTAGGCCTTTATTGTTCAAGCGAAAACTCCTGATTTTTGGCGAAAGAGATAACCACCCCCCCTTACGACATGCTTCAGAAACTAAAAAAATGGTCAGTTTTCAAATGTGGCCTCTTTGAACTACAATTCACAATTGTACGTGGAAAATCACTTTTAAAGATAAAATGAGATGTTTAAAGTGATTTTCATGCTTCCAGGGGCCTTAAACACGAGATTTGAGGAATGGGTAAAAGTGAATGAAAATGGCCAATTTACTCACTCTGCGGCCTTAAAAAGTGTTTCTCCTCCACAGGAAGTGAATAAAATACCATTTGGAGGCATTTATAGTTCAATCAAAAACGCCTGTTTTTTAGTGAAAGAGATAACCACCCCCCCTACGACATGCTTCAGAAATGAAAAAAATGTCCATTTTTAAATGTTGCGTCTTTGAACGACAATTCACATTTGTACGTGGAAAATCACTTTGAAAGATAAAATGAGATGTTTAAAGTGATTTTCATGCTTCCAGGGGCCTTAAACACAAGATTTGAGGAATGGGTAAAAGTGAATGAAAATGGCCAATTTACTTATTCTGAGGCCTTAAAAAGTGTTTCTCCTCCACGGGAAGTGAATTAAGTAATATTTGTAGGCCTTTATTGTTCAAGCGAAAACGCCCGATTTTTGACGAAAGAGATAACCACCCCCCCTTACGACATGCTTCAGAAACTAAAAAAATGGTCCGTTTTCAAATGTTGCCTCTTTGAACTACAATTCACATTTGTACGTGGAAAATCACTTTTAAAGATAAAATGAGATGTTTAAAGTGATTTTCATGCTTCCAGGGGCCTTAAACACGAGAATTGAGGAATGGGTAAAAGTGAATGAAAATGGCCAATTTACTCACTCTGCGGCCTTAAAAAGTGTTTCTCTTCCATGGGAAGTGAATAAAATACCATTTGGAGGCATTTATAGTTCAATCAAAAACGCCTGTTGTTTTGGTGAAAGAGATAACCACCCCCCCTTACGACATGCTTCAGAAATGAAAAAAATGGTCCATTTTCAAATGTTGCGTCTTTGAACGACAATTCACATTTGTACGTGGAAAATCACGTTTAAAGATAAAATGAGATGTTTAAAGTGATTTTCATGCTTCCAGGGGCCTTAAACACGAGATTTGAGGAATGGGTAAAAGTGAATGAAAATGGCCAATTTACTCACTCTGCGGCCTTAAAAAGTGTTTCTCCTCCACGGGAAGTGAATAAAATACCATTTGGAGGCATTTATAGTTCAATCAAAAACGCCTGTTTTTTGGTGGAAGAGATAACCACCCCCCCTTACGACATGCTTCAGAAACAAAAAAAATGGTTCATTTTCAAATGTTGCGTCTTTGAACTACAATTCACATTTGTACGTGGATAATCACTTTTAGAGATAAAATTAGATGTTTAAAGTGATTTTCAAGCTTCCAGGGGCCGTAAACACAAGATTTGAGGAATGGGTAAATGTGAATGAAAATGGCCAATTTATGCACTCTGAGGCCTTAAAAAGTTTTTCTCCACCCCAGCAAGTGAATTAAATAACATTTGTAGGCCTTTATTGTTCAATCAAAAACGCCCGAGTTTTTGATGAAAGAGATAACCACCCCCCCTTAGGACATGCTTCAGAAACTAAAAAAATGGTCCGTTTTCAAAAGTTGCCTCTTTGAACTACAATTCACATTTGTACGTGGAAAATCACTTTGAAAGATAAAATGAGATGTTTAAAGTGATTTTCATGCTTCCAGGGGCCTTAAACACAAGATTTGAGGAATGGGTAAAAGTGAATGAAAATGGCCAATTTACTCATTCTGAGGCCTTAAAAAGTGTTTCTCCTCCACGGGAAGTGAATTAATTAATATTTGTAGGCCTTTATTGTTCAAGCTAAAACGCCCGATTTTTGACGAAAGAGATAACCACCCCCCCTTACGACATGCTTCAGAAACTAAAAAAATGGTCCGTTTTCAAATGTGGCCTCTTTGAACTACAATTCACAATTGTACGTGGAAAATCACTTTTAAAGATAAAATGAGATGTTTAAAGTGATTTTCATGCTTCCAGGGGCCTTAAACACGAGATTTGAGGAATGGGTAAAAGTGAATGAAAATGGCCAATTTACTTACTCTGCGGCCTTAAAAAGTGTTTCTCCTCCACAGGAAGTGAATAAAATACCATTTGGAGGCATTTATAGTTCAATCAAAAACGCCTGTTTTTTAGTGAAAGAGATAACCACCCCCCCTTACGACATGCTTCAGAAATGAAAAAAATGTCCATTTTTAAATGTTGCGTCTTTGAACGACAATTCACATTTGTACGTGGAAAATCACGTTTAAAGATAAAATGAGATGTTTAAAGTGATTTTCATGCTTCCAGGGGCCTTAAACACGAGATTTGAGGAATGGGTAAAAGTGAATGAAAATGGCCAATTTACTCACTCTGCGGCCTTAAAAAGTGTTTCTCCTCCACGGGAAGTGAATTAAATAACATTTGTAGGCCTTTATTGTTAAAGCAAAAACGCCCGATTTTTGACGAAAGAGATAACCACCCCCCCTTACGACATGCTTCAGAAACTAAAAAAATGGTCCGTTTTCAAATGTTGTCTCTTTGAACTACAATTCACATTTGTACGTGGAAAATCACTTTTAGAGATAAAATTAGATGTTTAAATTGATTTTCAAGCTTCCAGGGGCCCTAAACACAAGATTTGAGAAATGGGTAAATGTGAATGAAAATGGCCAATTTATGCACTCTGAGGCCCTAAAAAGTTTTTCTCCACCCCAGCAAGTGAATTAAATAACATTTGTAGGCCTTTATTGTTCAATCAAAAACGCCCGAGTTTTTGATGAAAGAGATAACCACCCCCCTTAGGACATGCTTCAGAAACTAAAAAAATGGTCCGTTTTCAAAAGTTGCCTCTTTGAACTACAATTCACATTTGTACGTGGAAAATCACTTTGAAAGATAAAATGAGATGTTTAAAGTGATTTTCATGCTTCCAGGGGCCTTAAACACAAGATTTGAGGAATGGGTAAAAGTGAATGAAAATGGCCAATTTACTCATTCTGAGGCCTTAAAAAGTGTTTCTCCTCCACGGGAAGTGAATTAAGTAATATTTGTAGGCCTTTATTGTTCAAGCGAAAACGCCCGATTTTTGACGAAAGAGATAACCACCCCCCCTTACGACATGCTTCAGAAACTAAAAAACATGGTCCGTTTTCAAATGTTGCCTCTTTGAACTACAATTCACATTTGTACGTGGAAAATCACTTTTAAAGATAAAATGAGATGTTTAAAGTGATTTTCATGCTTCCAGGGGCCTTAAACACGAGATTTGAGGAATGGGTAAAAGTGAATGAAAATGGCCAATTTACTCACTCTGCGGCCTTAAAAAGTGTTTCTCCTCCACGGGAAGTGAATAAAATACCATTTGGAGGCATTTATAGTTCAATCAAAAACGCCTGTTTTTTGGTGAAAGAGATAACCACCCCCCCTTACGACATGCTTCAGAAACGAAAAAAATGGTTCATTTTCAAATGTTGCGTCTTTGAACTACAATTCACATTTGTACGTGGATAATCACTTTTAGAGATAAAATTAGATGTTTAAAGTGATTTTCAAGCTTCCAGGGGCCGTAAACACAAGATTTGAGGAATGGGTAAATGTGAATGAAAATGGGCAATTTATGCACTCTGAGGCCTTAAAAAGTTTTTCTCCACCCCAGCAAGTGAATTAAATAACATTTGTAGGCCTTTATTGTTCAATCAAAAACGTCCGAGTTTTTGATGAAAGAGATAACCACCCCCCCTTACAACATGCTTCAGAAACTAAAAAAATGGTCCGTTTTCAAATGTTGCCTCTTTGAACTACAATTCACATTTGTACGTGGAAAATCACTTTTAAAGATAAAATGAGATGTTTAAAGTGATTTTCATGCTTCCAGGGGCCTTAAACACAAGATTTGAGGAATGGGTAAAAGTGAATGAAAATGGACAATTTACTCACTCTGCGGCCTTAAAAAGTGTTTCTCCTCCACGGGAAGTGAATTAAATAACATTTGTAGGCCTTTATTGTTAAAGCAAAAACGCCCGATTTTTGACGAAAGAGATAACCACCCCCCCTTACGACATGCTTCAGAAACTAAAAAAATGGTCCGTTTTCAAATGTTTCCTCTTTGAACTACAATTCACATTTGTACGTGGAAAATCACTTTTAGAGATAAAATTAGATGTTTAAAGTGATTTTCAAGCTTCCAGGGGCCCTAAACACAAGATTTGAGAAATGGGTAAAAGTGAATGAAAATGGCCAATTTACTCACTCTGCGGCCTTAAAAAGTGTTTCTCCTCCACAGGAAGTGAATAAAATACCATTTGGAGTCATTTATAGTTCAATCAAAAACGCCTGTTTTTTAGTGAAAGAGATAACCACCCCCCCTTACGACATGCTTCAGAAATGAAAAAAATGTCCATTTTCAAATGTTGCCTCTTTGAACTACAATTCACATTTGTACGTGGAAAATCACTTTTAAAGATAAAATGAGATGTTTAAAGTGATTTTCATGCTTCCAGGGGCCTTAAACACAAGATTTGAGGAATGGGTAAAAGTGAATGAAAATGGCCAATTTACTCATTCTGAGGCCTTAAAAAGTGTTTCTCCTCCACGGGAAGTGAATTAAGTAATATTTGTAGGCCTTTATTGTTCAAGCGAAAACTCCTGATTTTTGGCGAAAGAGATAACCACCCCCCCTTACGACATGCTTCAGAAACTAAAAAAATGGTCAGTTTTCAAATGTGGCCTCTTTGAACTACAATTCACAATTGTACGTGGAAAATCACTTTTAAAGATAAAATGAGATGTTTAAAGTGATTTTCATGCTTCCAGGGGCCTTAAACACGAGATTTGAGGAATGGGTAAAAGTGAATGAAAATGGCCAATTTACTCACTCTGCGGCCTTAAAAAGTGTTTCTCCTCCACAGGAAGTGAATAAAATACCATTTGGAGGCATTTATAGTTCAATCAAAAACGCCTGTTTTTTAGTGAAAGAGATAACCACCCCCCCTTACGACATGCTTCAGAAATGAAAAAAATGTCCATTTTTAAATGTTGCGTCTTTGAACGACAATTCACATTTGTACGTGGAAAATCACTTTGAAAGATAAAATGAGATGTTTAAAGTGATTTTCATGCTTCCAGGGGCCTTAAACACAAGATTTGAGGAATGGGTAAAAGTAAATGAAAATGGCCAATTTACTTATTCTGAGGCCTTAAAAAGTGTTTCTCCTCCACGGGAAGTGAATCAAGTAATATTTGTAGGCCTTTATTGTTCAAGCGAAAACGCCCGATTTTTGACGAAAGAGATAACCACCCCCCCTTACGACATGCTTCAGAAACTAAAAAAATGGTCCGTTTTCAAATGTTGACTCTTTGAACTACAATTCACATTTGTACGTGGAAAATCACTTTTAAAGATAAAATGAGATGTTTAAAGTGATTTTCATGCTTCCAGGGGCCTTAAACACGAGAATTGAGGAATGGGTAAAAGTGAATGAAAATGGCCAATTTACTCACTCTGCGGCCTTAAAAAGTGTTTCTCTTCCATGGGAAGTGAATAAAATACCATTTGGAGGCATTTATAGTTCAATCAAAAACGCCTGTTGTTTTGGTGAAAGAGATAACCACCCCCCCTTACGACATGCTTCAGAAATGAAAAAAATGGTCCATTTTCAAATGTTGCGTCTTTGAACGACAATTCACATTTGTACGTGGAAAATCACGTTTAAAGATAAAATGAGATGTTTAAAGTGATTTTCATGCTTCCAGGGGCCTTAAACACGAGATTTGAGGAATGGGTAAAAGTGAATGAAAATGGCCAATTTACTCACTCTGCGGCCTTAAAAAGTGTTTCTCCTCCACGGGAAGTGAATAAAATACCATTTGGAGGCATTTATAGTTCAATCAAAAACGCCTGTTTTTTGGTGAAAGAGATAACCACCCCCCCTTACGACATGCTTCAGAAACAAAAAAAATGGTTCATTTTCAAATGTTGCGTCTTTGAACTACAATTCACATTTGTACGTGGATAATCACTTTTAGAGATAAAATTAGATGTTTAAAGTGATTTTCAAGCTTCCAGGGGCCGTAAACACAAGATTTGAGGAATGGGTAAATGTGAATGAAAATGGCCAATTTATGCACTCTGAGGCCTTAAAAAGTTTTTCTCCACCCCAGCAAGTGAATTAAATAACATTTGTAGGCCTTTATTGTTCAATCAAAAACGCCCGAGTTTTTGATGAAAGAGATAACAACCCCCCCTTAGGACATGCTTCAGAAACTAAAAAAATGGTCCGTTTTCAAAAGTTGCCTCTTTGAACTACAATTCACATTTGTACGTGGAAAATCACTTTGAAAGATAAAATGAGATGTTTAAAGTGATTTTCATGCTTCCAGGGGCCTTAAACACAAGATTTGAGGAATGGGTAAAAGTGAATGAAAATGGCCAATTTACTCATTCTGAGGCCTTAAAAAGTGTTTCTCCTCCACGGGAAGTGAATTAATTAATATTTGTAGGCCTTTATTGTTCAAGCTAAAACGCCCGATTTTTGACGAAAGAGATGACCACCCCCCTTACGACATGCTTCAGAAACTAAAAAAATGGTCCGTTTTCAAATGTGGCCTCTTTGAACTACAATTCACAATTGTACGTGGAAAATCACTTTTAAAGATAAAATGAGATGTTTAAAGTGATTTTCATGCTTCCAGGGGCCTTAAACACGAGATTTGAGGAATGGGTAAAAGTGAATGAAAATGGCCAATTTACTTACTCTGCGGCCTTAAAAAGTGTTTCTCCTCCACAGGAAGTGAATAAAATACCATTTGGAGGCATTTATAGTTCAATCAAAAACGCCTGTTTTTTAGTGAAAGAGATAACCACCCCCCCTTACGACATGCTTCAGAAATGAAAAAAATTTCCATTTTTAAATGTTGCGTCTTTGAACGACAATTCACATTTGTACGTGGAAAATCACGTTTAAAGATAAAATGAGATGTTTAAAGTGATTTTCATGCTTCCAGGGGCCTTAAACACGAGATTTGAGGAATGGGTAAAAGTGAATGAAAATGGCCAATTTACTCACTCTGCGGCCTTAAAAAGTGTTTCTCCTCCACGGGAAGTGAATTAAATAACATTTGTAGGCCTTTATTGTTAAAGCAAAAACGCCCGATTTTTGACGAAAGAGATAACCACCCCCCCTTACGACATGCTTCAGAAACTAAAAAAATGGTCCGTTTTCAAAAGTTGCCTCTTTGAACTACAATTCACATTTGTACGTGGAAAATCACTTTGAAAGATAAAATGAGATGTTTAAAGTGATTTTCATGCTTCCAGGGGCCTTAAACACAAGATTTGAGGAATGGGTAAAAGTGAATGAAAATGGCCAATTTACTCATTCTGAGGCCTTAAAAAGTGTTTCTCCTCCACGGGAAGTGAATTAATTAATATTTGTAGGCCTTTATTGTTCAAGCTAAAACGCCCGATTTTTGACGAAAGAGATAACCACCCCCCTTACGACATGCTTCAGAAACTAAAAAAATGGTCCGTTTTCAAATGTGGCCTCTTTGAACTACAATTCACAATTGTACGTGGAAAATCACTTTTAAAGATAAAATGAGATGTTTAAAGTGATTTTCATGCTTCCAGGGGCCTTAAACACGAGATTTGAGGAATGGGTAAAAGTGAATGAAAATGGCCAATTTACTTACTCTGCGGCCTTAAAAAGTGTTTCTCCTCCACAGGAAGTGAATAAAATACCATTTGGAGGCATTTATAGTTCAATCAAAAACGCCTGTTTTTTAGTGAAAGAGATAACCACCCCCCCTTACGACATGCTTCAGAAATGAAAAAAATTTCCATTTTTAAATGTTGCGTCTTTGAACGACAATTCACATTTGTACGTGGAAAATCACGTTTAAAGATAAAATGAGATGTTTAAAGTGATTTTCATGCTTCCAGGGGCCTTAAACACGAGATTTGAGGAATGGGTAAAAGTGAATGAAAATGGCCAATTTACTCACTCTGCGGCCTTAAAAAGTGTTTCTCCTCCACGGGAAGTGAATTAAATAACATTTGTAGGCCTTTATTGTTAAAGCAAAAACGCCCGATTTTTGACGAAAGAGATAACCACCCCCCCTTACGACATGCTTCAGAAACTAAAAAAATGGTCCGTTTTCAAATGTTGCCTCTTTGAACTACAATTCACATTTGTACGTGGAAAATCACTTTTAGAAATAAAATTAGATGTTTAAATTGATTTTCAAGCTTCCAGGGGCCCTAAACACAAGATTTGAGAAATGGGTAAATGTGAATGAAAATGGCCAATTTATGCACTCTGAGGCCCTAAAAAGTTTTTCTCCACCCCAGCAAGTGAATTAAATAACATTTGTAGGCCTTTATTGTTCAATCAAAAACGCCCGAGTTTTTGATGAAAGAGATAACCACCCCCCTTAGGACATGCTTCAGAAACTAAAAAAATGGTCCGTTTTCAAAAGTTGCCTCTTTGAACTACAATTCACATTTGTACGTGGAAAATCACTTTGAAAGATAAAATGAGATGTTTAAAGTGATTTTCATGCTTCCAGGGGCCTTAAACACAAGATTTGAGGAATGGGTAAAAGTGAATGAAAATGGCCAATTTACTCATTCTGAGGCCTTAAAAAGTGTTTCTCCTCCACGGGAAGTGAATTAAGTAATATTTGTAGGCCTTTATTGTTCAAGCGAAAACGCCCGATTTTTGACGAAAGAGATAACCACCCCCCCTTACGACATGCTTCAGAAACTAAAAAACATGGTCCGTTTTCAAATGTTGCCTCTTTGAACTACAATTCACATTTGTACGTGGAAAATCACTTTTAAAGATAAAATGAGATGTTTAAAGTGATTTTCATGCTTCCAGGGGCCTTAAACACGAGATTTGAGGAATGGGTAAAAGTGAATGAAAATGGCCAATTTACTCACTCTGCGGCCTTAAAAAGTGTTTCTCCTCCACGGGAAGTGAATAAAATACCATTTGGAGGCATTTATAGTTCAATCAAAAACGCCTGTTTTTTGGTGAAAGAGATAACCACCCCCCCTTACGACATGCTTCAGAAACGAAAAAAATGGTTCATTTTCAAATGTTGCGTCTTTGAACTACAATTCACATTTGTACGTGGATAATCACTTTTAGAGATAAAATTAGATGTTTAAAGTGATTTTCAAGCTTCCAGGGGCCGTAAACACAAGATTTGAGGAATGGGTAAATGTGAATGAAAATGGGCAATTTATGCACTCTGAGGCCTTAAAAAGTTTTTCTCCACCCCAGCAAGTGAATTAAATAACATTTGTAGGCCTTTATTGTTCAATCAAAAACGTCCGAGTTTTTGATGAAAGAGATAACCACCCCCCCTTACAACATGCTTCAGAAACTAAAAAAATGGTCCGTTTTCAAATGTTGCCTCTTTGAACTACAATTCACATTTGTACGTGGAAAATCACTTTTAAAGATAAAATGAGATGTTTAAAGTGATTTTCATGCTTCCAGGGGCCTTAAACACAAGATTTGAGGAATGGGTAAAAGTGAATGAAAATGGACAATTTACTCACTCTGCGGCCTTAAAAAGTGTTTCTCCTCCACGGGAAGTGAATTAAATAACATTTGTAGGCCTTTATTGTTAAAGCAAAAACGCCCGATTTTTGACGAAAGAGATAACCACCCCCCCTTACGACATGCTTCAGAAACTAAAAAAATGGTCCGTTTTCAAATGTTTCCTCTTTGAACTACAATTCACATTTGTACGTGGAAAATCACTTTTAGAGATAAAATTAGATGTTTAAAGTGATTTTCAAGCTTCCAGGGGCCCTAAACACAAGATTTGAGAAATGGGTAAAAGTGAATGAAAATGGCCAATTTACTCACTCTGCGGCCTTAAAAAGTGTTTCTCCTCCACAGGAAGTGAATAAAATACCATTTGGAGTCATTTATAGTTCAATCAAAAACGCCTGTTTTTTAGTGAAAGAGATAACCACCCCCCCTTACGACATGCTTCAGAAATGAAAAAAATGTCCATTTTCAAATGTTGCCTCTTTGAACTACAATTCACATTTGTACGTGGAAAATCACTTTTAAAGATAAAATGAGATGTTTAAAGTGATTTTCATGCTTCCAGGGGCCTTAAACACGAGAATTGAGGAATGGGTAAAAGTGAATGAAAATGGCCAATTTACTCACTCTGCGGCCTTAAAAAGTGTTTCTCTTCCATGGGAAGTGAATAAAATACCATTTGGAGGCATTTATAGTTCAATCAAAAACGCCTGTTGTTTTGGTGAAAGAGATAACCACCCCCCCTTACGACATGCTTCAGAAATGAAAAAAATGGTCCATTTTCAAATGTTGCGTCTTTGAACGACAATTCACATTTGTACGTGGAAAATCACGTTTAAAGATAAAATGAGATGTTTAAAGTGATTTTCATGCTTCCAGGGGCCTTAAACACGAGATTTGAGGAATGGGTAAAAGTGAATGAAAATGGCCAATTTACTCACTCTGCGGCCTTAAAAAGTGTTTCTCCTCCACGGGAAGTGAATAAAATACCATTTGGAGGCATTTATAGTTCAATCAAAAACGCCTGTTTTTTGGTGAAAGAGATAACCACCCCCCCTTACGACATGCTTCAGAAACAAAAAAAATGGTTCATTTTCAAATGTTGCGTCTTTGAACTACAATTCACATTTGTACGTGGATAATCACTTTTAGAGATAAAATTAGATGTTTAAAGTGATTTTCAAGCTTCCAGGGGCCGTAAACACAAGATTTGAGGAATGGGTAAATGTGAATGAAAATGGCCAATTTATGCACTCTGAGGCCTTAAAAAGTTTTTCTCCACCCCAGCAAGTGAATTAAATAACATTTGTAGGCCTTTATTGTTCAATCAAAAACGCCCGAGTTTTTGATGAAAGAGATAACCACCCCCCCTTAGGACATGCTTCAGAAACTAAAAAAATGGTCCGTTTTCAAAAGTTGCCTCTTTGAACTACAATTCACATTTGTACGTGGAAAATCACTTTGAAAGATAAAATGAGATGTTTAAAGTGATTTTCATGCTTCCAGGGGCCTTAAACACAAGATTTGAGGAATGGGTAAAAGTGAATGAAAATGGCCAATTTACTCATTCTGAGGCCTTAAAAAGTGTTTCTCCTCCACGGGAAGTGAATTAATTAATATTTGTAGGCCTTTATTGTTCAAGCTAAAACGCCCGATTTTTGACGAAAGAGATAACCACCCCCCCTTACGACATGCTTCAGAAACTAAAAAAATGGTCCGTTTTCAAATGTGGCCTCTTTGAACTACAATTCACAATTGTACGTGGAAAATCACTTTTAAAGATAAAATGAGATGTTTAAAGTGATTTTCATGCTTCCAGGGGCCTTAAACACGAGATTTGAGGAATGGGTAAAAGTGAATGAAAATGGCCAATTTACTTACTCTGCGGCCTTAAAAAGTGTTTCTCCTCCACAGGAAGTGAATAAAATACCATTTGGAGGCATTTATAGTTCAATCAAAAACGCCTGTTTTTTAGTGAAAGAGATAACCACCCCCCCTTACGACATGCTTCAGAAATGAAAAAAATGTCCATTTTTAAATGTTGCGTCTTTGAACGACAATTCACATTTGTACGTGGAAAATCACGTTTAAAGATAAAATGAGATGTTTAAAGTGATTTTCATGCTTCCAGGGGCCTTAAACACGAGATTTGAGGAATGGGTAAAAGTGAATGAAAATGGCCAATTTACTCACTCTGCGGCCTTAAAAAGTGTTTCTCCTCCACGGGAAGTGAATTAAATAACATTTGTAGGCCTTTATTGTTAAAGCAAAAACGCCCGATTTTTGACGAAAGAGATAACCACCCCCCCTTACGACATGCTTCAGAAACTAAAAAAATGGTCCGTTTTCAAATGTTGCCTCTTTGAACTACAATTCACATTTGTACGTGGAAAATCACTTTTAGAGATAAAATTAGATGTTTAAATTGATTTTCAAGCTTCCAGGGGCCCTAAACACAAGATTTGAGAAATGGGTAAATGTGAATGAAAATGGCCAATTTATGCACTCTGAGGCCCTAAAAAGTTTTTCTCCACCCCAGCAAGTGAATTAAATAACATTTGTAGGCCTTTATTGTTCAATCAAAAACGCCCGAGTTTTTGATGAAAGAGATAACCACCCCCCTTAGGACATGCTTCAGAAACTAAAAAAATGGTCCGTTTTCAAAAGTTGCCTCTTTGAACTACAATTCACATTTGTACGTGGAAAATCACTTTGAAAGATAAAATGAGATGTTTAAAGTGATTTTCATGCTTCCAGGGGCCTTAAACACAAGATTTGAGGAATGGGTAAAAGTGAATGAAAATGGCCAATTTACTCATTCTGAGGCCTTAAAAAGTGTTTCTCCTCCACGGGAAGTGAATTAAGTAATATTTGTAGGCCTTTATTGTTCAAGCGAAAACGCCCGATTTTTGACGAAAGAGATAACCACCCCCCCTTACGACATGCTTCAGAAACTAAAAAACATGGTCCGTTTTCAAATGTTGCCTCTTTGAACTACAATTCACATTTGTACGTGGAAAATCACTTTTAAAGATAAAATGAGATGTTTAAAGTGATTTTCATGCTTCCAGGGGCCTTAAACACGAGATTTGAGGAATGGGTAAAAGTGAATGAAAATGGCCAATTTACTCACTCTGCGGCCTTAAAAAGTGTTTCTCCTCCACGGGAAGTGAATAAAATACCATTTGGAGGCATTTATAGTTCAATCAAAAACGCCTGTTTTTTGGTGAAAGAGATAACCACCCCCCCTTACGACATGCTTCAGAAACGAAAAAAATGGTTCATTTTCAAATGTTGCGTCTTTGAACTACAATTCACATTTGTACGTGGATAATCACTTTTAGAGATAAAATTAGATGTTTAAAGTGATTTTCAAGCTTCCAGGGGCCGTAAACACAAGATTTGAGGAATGGGTAAATGTGAATGAAAATGGGCAATTTATGCACTCTGAGGCCTTAAAAAGTTTTTCTCCACCCCAGCAAGTGAATTAAATAACATTTGTAGGCCTTTATTGTTCAATCAAAAACGTCCGAGTTTTTGATGAAAGAGATAACCACCCCCCCTTACAACATGCTTCAGAAACTAAAAAAATGGTCCGTTTTCAAATGTTGCCTCTTTGAACTACAATTCACATTTGTACGTGGAAAATCACTTTTAAAGATAAAATGAGATGTTTAAAGTGATTTTCATGCTTCCAGGGGCCTTAAACACAAGATTTGAGGAATGGGTAAAAGTGAATGAAAATGGACAATTTACTCACTCTGCGGCCTTAAAAAGTGTTTCTCCTCCACGGGAAGTGAATTAAATAACATTTGTAGGCCTTTATTGTTAAAGCAAAAACGCCCGATTTTTGACGAAAGAGATAACCACCCCCCCTTACGACATGCTTCAGAAACTAAAAAAATGGTCCGTTTTCAAATGTTTCCTCTTTGAACTACAATTCACATTTGTACGTGGAAAATCACTTTTAGAGATAAAATTAGATGTTTAAAGTGATTTTCAAGCTTCCAGGGGCCCTAAACACAAGATTTGAGAAATGGGTAAAAGTGAATGAAAATGGCCAATTTACTCACTCTGCGGCCTTAAAAAGTGTTTCTCCTCCACAGGAAGTGAATAAAATACCATTTGGAGTCATTTATAGTTCAATCAAAAACGCCTGTTTTTTAGTGAAAGAGATAACCACCCCCCCTTACGACATGCTTCAGAAATGAAAAAAATGTCCATTTTCAAATGTTGCCTCTTTGAACTACAATTCACATTTGTACGTGGAAAATCACTTTTAAAGATAAAATGAGATGTTTAAAGTGATTTTCATGCTTCCAGGGGCCTTAAACACGAGATTTGAGGAATGGGTAAAAGTGAATGAAAATGGCCAATTTACTCACTCTGCGGCCTTAAAAAGTGTTTCTCCTCCACGGGAAGTGAATAAAATACCATTTGGAGGCATTTATAGTTCAATCAAAAACGCCTGTTTTTTGGTGAAAGAGATAACCACCCCCCCTTACGACATGCTTCAGAAAAAAAAAAAATGGTTCATTTTCAAATGTTGCGTCTTTGAACTACAATTCACATTTGTACGTGGATAATCACTTTTAGAGATAAAATTAGATGTTTAAAGTGATTTTCAAGCTTCCAGGGGCCGTAAACACAAGATTTGAGGAATGGGTAAATGTGAATGAAAATGGCCAATTTATGCACTCTGAGGCCTTAAAAAGTTTTTCTCCACCCCAGCAAGTGAATTAAATAACATTTGTAGGCCTTTATTGTTCAATCAAAAACGCCCGAGTTTTTGATGAAAGAGATAACCACCCCCCCTTAGGACATGCTTCAGAAACTAAAAAAATGGTCCGTTTTCAAAAGTTGCCTCTTTGAACTACAATTCACATTTGTACGTGGAAAATCACTTTGAAAGATAAAATGAGATGTTTAAAGTGATTTTCATGCTTCCAGGGGCCTTAAACACAAGATTTGAGGAATGGGTAAAAGTGAATGAAAATGGCCAATTTACTCATTCTGAGGCCTTAAAAAGTGTTTCTCCTCCACGGGAAGTGAATTAAGTAATATTTGTAGGCCTTTATTGTTCAAGCTAAAACGCCCGATTTTTGACGAAAGAGATAACCACCTCCCCTTACGACATGCTTCAGAAACTAAAAAAATGGTCCGTTTTCAAATGTGGCCTCTTTGAACTACAATTCACAATTGTACGTGGAAAATCACTTTTAAAGATAAAATGAGATGTTTAAAGTGATTTTCATGCTTCCAGGGGCCTTAAACACGAGATTTGAGGAATGGGTAAAAGTGAATGAAAATGGCCAATTTACTCACTCTGCGGCCTTAAAAAGTGTTTCTCCTCCACAGGAAGTGAATAAAATACCATTTGGAGGCATTTATAGTTCAATCAAAAACGCCTGTTTTTTAGTGAAAGAGATAACCACCCCCCCTTACGACATGCTTCAGAAATGAAAAAAATGTCCATTTTTAAATGTTGCGTCTTTGAACGACAATTCACATTTGTACGTGGAAAATCACGTTTAAAGATAAAATGAGATGTTTAAAGTGATTTTCATGCTTCCAGGGGCCTTAAACACGAGATTTGAGGAATGGGTAAAAGTGAATGAAAATGGCCAATTTACTCACTCTGCGGCCTTAAAAAGTGTTTCTCCTCCACGGGAAGTGAATTAAATAACATTTGTAGGCCTTTATTGTTAAAGCAAAAACGCCCGATTTTTGACGAAAGAGATAACCACCCCCCCTTACGACATGCTTCAGAAACTAAAAAAATGGTCCGTTTTCAAATGTTGCCTCTTTGAACTACAATTCACATTTGTACGTGGAAAATCACTTTTAGAGATAAAATTAGATGTTTAAAGTGATTTTCAAGCTTCCAGGGGCCCTAAACACAAGATTTGAGAAATGGGTAAATGTGAATGAAAATGGCCAATTTATGCACTCTGAGGCCTTAAAAAGTTTTTCTCCACCCCAGCAAGTGAATTAAATAACATTTGTAGGCCTTTATTGTTCAATCAAAAACGTCCGAGTTTTTGATGAAAGAGATAACCACCCCCCCTTACAACATGCTTCAGAAACTAAAAAAATGGTCCGTTTTCAAATTTTGCCTCTTTGAACTACAATTCACATTTGTACGTGGAAAATCACTTTTAAAGATAAAATGAGATGTTTAAAGTGATTTTCATGCTTCCAGGGGCCTTAAACACAAGATTTGAGGAATGGGTAAAAGTGAATGAAAATGGCCAATTTACTCATTCTGAGGCCTTAAAAAGTGTTTCTCCTCCACGGGAAGTGAATTAAGTAATATTTGTAGGCCTTTATTGTTCAAGCGAAAACTCCTGATTTTTGGCGAAAGAGAAAACCACCCCCCCCTTACGACATGCTTCAGAAACTAAAAAAATGGTCAGTTTTCAAATGTGGCCTCTTTGAACTACAATTCACAATTGTACGTGGAAAATCACTTTTAAAGATAAAATGAGATGTTTAAAGTGATTTTCATGCTTCCAGGGGCCTTAAACACGAGATTTGAGGAATGGGTAAAAGTGAATGAAAATGGCCAATTTACTCACTCTGCGGCCTTAAAAAGTGTTTCTCCTCCACAGGAAGTGAATAAAATACCATTTGGAGGCATTTATAGTTCAATCAAAAACGCCTGGTTTTTAGTGAAAGAGATAACCACCCCCCCTTACGACATGCTTCAGAAATGAAAAAAATGTCCATTTTTAAATGTTTCGTCTTTGAACGACAATTCACATTTGTACGTGGAAAATCACGTTTAAAGATAAAATGAGATGTTTAAAGTGATTTTCATGCTTCCATGGGCCTTAAACACGAGATTTGAGGAATGGGTAAAAGTGAATGAAAATGGACAATTTGCTCACTCTGCGGCCTTAAAAAGTGTTTCTCCTCCACGGGAAGTGAATTAAATAACATTTGTAGGCCTTTATTGTTAAAGCAAAAACGCCCGATTTTTGACGAAAGAGATAACCACCCCCCCTTACGACATGCTTCAGAAACTAAAAAAATGGTCCGTTTTCAAATGTTTCCTCTTTGAACTACAATTCACATTTGTACGTGGAAAATCACTTTTAGAGATAAAATTAGATGTTTAAAGTGATTTTCAAGCTTCCAGGGGCCCTAAACACAAGATTTGAGAAATGGGTAAAAGTGAATGAAAATGGCCAATTTACTCACTCTGCGGCCTTAAAAAGTGTTTCTCCTCCACAGGAAGTGAATAAAATACCATTTGGAGTCATTTATAGTTCAATCAAAAACGCCTGTTTTTTAGTGAAAGAGATAACCACCCCCCCTTACGACATGCTTCAGAAATGAAAAAAATGTCCATTTTCAAATGTTGCCTCTTTGAACTACAATTCACATTTGTACGTGGAAAATCACTTTTAAAGATAAAATGAGATGTTTAAAGTGATTTTCATGCTTCCAGGGGCCTTAAACACGAGATTTGAGGAATGGGTAAAAGTGAATGAAAATGGCCAATTTACTCACTCTGCGGCCTTAAAAAGTGTTTCTCCTCCACGGGAAGTGAATAAAATACCATTTGGAGGCATTTATAGTTCAATCAAAAACGCCTGTTTTTTGGTGAAAGAGATAACCACCCCCCCTTACGACATGCTTCAGAAACAAAAAAAATGGTTCATTTTCAAATGTTGCGTCTTTGAACTACAATTCACATTTGTACGTGGATAATCACTTTTAGAGATAAAATTAGATGTTTAAAGTGATTTTCAAGCTTCCAGGGGCCGTAAACACAAGATTTGAGGAATGGGTAAATGTGAATGAAAATGGCCAATTTATGCACTCTGAGGCCTTAAAAAGTTTTTCTCCACCCCAGCAAGTGAATTAAATAACATTTGTAGGCCTTTATTGTTCAATCAAAAACGCCCGAGTTTTTGATGAAAGAGATAACCACCCCCCCTTAGGACATGCTTCAGAAACTAAAAAAATGGTCCGTTTTCAAAAGTTGCCTCTTTGAACTACAATTCACATTTGTACGTGGAAAATCACTTTGAAAGATAAAATGAGATGTTTAAAGTGATTTTCATGCTTCCAGGGGCCTTAAACACAAGATTTGAGGAATGGGTAAAAGTGAATGAAAATGGCCAATTTACTCATTCTGAGGCCTTAAAAAGTGTTTCTCCTCCACGGGAAGTGAATTAAGTAATATTTGTAGGCCTTTATTGTTCAAGCTAAAACGCCCGATTTTTGACGAAAGAGATAACCACCCCCCCTTACGACATGCTTCAGAAACTAAAAAAATGGTCCGTTTTCAAATGTGGCCTCTTTGAACTACAATTCACAATTGTACGTGGAAAATCACTTTTAAAGATAAAATGAGATGTTTAAAGTGATTTTCATGCTTCCAGGGGCCTTAAACACGAGATTTGAGGAATGGGTAAAAGTGAATGAAAATGGCCAATTTACTCACTCTGCGGCCTTAAAAAGTGTTTCTCCTCCACAGGAAGTGAATAAAATACCATTTGGAGGCATTTATAGTTCAATCAAAAACGCCTGTTTTTTAGTGAAAGAGATAACCACCCCCCCTTACGACATGCTTCAGAAATGAAAAAAATGTCCATTTTTAAATGTTGCGTCTTTGAACGACAATTCACATTTGTACGTGGAAAATCACGTTTAAAGATAAAATGAGATGTTTAAAGTGATTTTCATGCTTCCAGGGGCCTTAAACACGAGATTTGAGGAATGGGTAAAAGTGAATGAAAATGGCCAATTTACTCACTCTGCGGCCTTAAAAAGTGTTTCTCCTCCACGGGAAGTGAATTAAATAACATTTGTAGGCCTTTATTGTTAAAGCAAAAACGCCCGATTTTTGACGAAAGAGATAACCACCCCCCCTTACGACATGCTTCAGAAACTAAAAAAATGGTCCGTTTTCAAATGTTGCCTCTTTGAACTACAATTCACATTTGTACGTGGAAAATCACTTTTAGAGATAAAATTAGATGTTTAAAGTGATTTTCAAGCTTCCAGGGGCCCTAAACACAAGATTTGAGAAATGGGTAAAAGTGAATGAAAATGGCCAATTTACTCACTCTGCGGCCTTAAAAAGTGTTTCTCCTCCATGGGAAGTGAATAAAATACCATTTGGAGGCATTTATAGTTCAATCAAAAACGCCTGTTTTTTTGGTGAAAGAGATAACCACCCCCCCTTACGACATGCTTCAGAAATGAAAAAAATGGTCCATTTTCAAATGTTGCGTCTTTGAACGACAATTCACATTTGTACGTGGAAAATCACGTTTAAAGATAAAATGAGATGTTTAAAGTGATTTTCATGCTTCCAGGGGCCTTAAACACGAGATTTGAGGAATGGGTAAAAGTGAATGAAAATGGCCAATTTACTCACTCTGCGGCCTTAAAAAGCGTTTCTCCTCCACGGGAAGTGAATAAAATACCATTTGGAGGCATTTATAGTTCAATCAAAAACGCCTGTTTTTTGGTGAAAGAGATAACCACCCCCCCTTACGACATGCTTCAGAAACGAAAAAAATGGTCCATTTTCAAATGTTGCGTCTTTGAACGACAATTCACATTTGTACGTGGATAATCACTTTTAGAGATAAAATTAGATGTTTAAAGTGATTTTCAAGCTTCCAGGGGCCCTAAACACAAGATTTGAGAAATGGGTAAAAGTGAATGAAAATGGCCAATTTACTCACTCTGAGGCCTTAAAAAGTGTTTCTCCTCCACGGGAAGTGAATAAAATAACATTTGGAGGCCTTTATTGTTCAATCAAAAACGCCAGTTTTTTGGTGAAAGAGTTAACCACCCCCCCTTACGACATGCTTCAGAAACAAAAAAAATGGTTCATTTTCAAATGTTGCGTCTTTGAACTACAATTCAGATTTGTACGTGGATAATCACTTTTAGAGATAAAATTAGATGTTTAAAGTGATTTTCAAGCTTCCAGGGGCCGTAAACACAAGATTTGAGGAATGGGTAAATGTGAATGAAAATGGGCAATTTATGCACTCTGAGGCCTTAAAAAGTTTTTCTCCACGCCAGCAAGTGAATTAAATAACATTTGTAGGCCTTTATTGTTCAATCAAAAACGCCCGAGTTTTTGATGAAAGAGATAACCACCCCCCCTTACAACATGCTTCAGAAACTAAAAAAATGGTCCGTTTTCAAAAGTTGCCTCTTTGAACTACAATTCACATTTGTACGTGGAAAATCACTTTGAAAGATAAAATGAGATGTTTAAAGTGATTTTCATGCTTCCAGGGGCCTTAAACACAAGATTTGAGGAATGGGTAACAGTGAATGAAAATGGCCAATTTACTCATTCTGAGGCCTTAAAAAGTGTTTCTCCTCCACGGGAAGTGAATTAAGTAATATTTGTAGGCCTTTATTGTTCAAGCTAAAACGCCCAATTTTTGACGAAAGAGATAACCACCCCCCCTTACGACATGCTTCAGAAACTAAAAAAATGGTCCGTTTTCAAATGTGGCCTCTTTGAACTACAATTCACAATTGTACGTGGAAAATCACTTTTAAAGATAAAATGAGATGTTTAAAGTGATTTTCATGCTTCCAGGGGCCTTAAACACGAGATTTGAGGAATGGGTAAAAGTGAATGAAAATGGCCAATTTACTCACTCTGCGGCCTTAAAAAGTGTTTCTCCTCCACAGGAAGTGAATAAAATACCATTTGGAGGCATTTATAGTTCAATCAAAAACGCCTGTTTTTTAGTGAAAGAGATAACCACCCCCCCTTACGACATGCTTCAGAAATGAAAAAAATGTCCATTTTTAAATGTTGCGTCTTTGAACGACAATTCACATTTGTACGTGGAAAATCACGTTTAAAGATAAAATGAGATGTTTAAAGTGATTTTCATGCTTCCAGGGGCCTTAAACACGAGATTTGAGGAATGGGTAAAAGTGAATGAAAATGGCCAATGTACTCACTCTGCGGCCTTAAAAAGTGTTTCTCCTCCACGGGAAGTGAATAAAATACCATTTGGAGGCATTTATAGTTCAATCAAAAACGCCTGTTTTTTGGTGAAAGAGATAACCACACCCCCTTACGACATGCTTCAGAAACAAAAAAAATGGTTCATTTTCAAATGTTGCGTCTTTGAACTACAATTCACATTTGTGCGTGGATAATCACTTTTAGAGATAAAATTAGATGTTTAAAGTGATTTTCAAGCTTCCAGGGGCCGTAAACACAAGATTTGAGGAATGGGTAAATGTGAATGAAAATGGCCAATTTATGCACTCTGAGGCCTTAAAAAGTTTTTCTCCACCCCAGCAAGTGAATTAAATAACATTTGTAGGCCTTTATTGTTCAATCAAAAACGCCCGAGTTTTTGATGAAAGAGATAACCACCCCCCCTTAGGACATGCTTCAGAAACTAAAAAAATGGTCCGTTTTCAAAAGTTGCCTCTTTGAACTACAATTCACATTTGTACGTGGAAAATCACTTTGAAAGTTAAAATGAGATGTTTAAAGTGATTTTCATGCTTCCAGGGGCCTTAAACACAAGATTTGAGGAATGGGTAAAAGTGAATGAAAATGGCCAATTTACTCATTCTGAGGCCTTAAAAAGTGTTTCTCCTCCACGGGAAGTGAATTAATTAATATTTGTAGGCCTTTATTGTTCAAGCTAAAACGCCCGATTTTTGACGAAAGAGATAACCACCCCCCCTTACGACATGCTTCAGAAACTAAAAAAATGGTCCGTTTTCAAATGTGGCCTCTTTGAACTACAATTCACAATTGTACGTGGAAAATCACTTTTAAAGATAAAATGAGATGTTTAAAGTGATTTTCATGCTTCCAGGGGCCTTAAACACGAGATTTGAGGAATGGGTAAAAGTGAATGAAAATGGCCAATTTACTTACTCTGCGGCCTTAAAAAGTGTTTCTCCTCCACAGGAAGTGAATAAAATACCATTTGGAGGCATTTATAGTTCAATCAAAAACGCCTGTTTTTTAGTGAAAGAGATAACCACCCCCCCTTACGACATGCTTCAGAAATGAAAAAAATGTCCATTTTTAAATGTTGCGTCTTTGAACGACAATTCACATTTGTACGTGGAAAATCACGTTTAAAGATAAAATGAGATGTTTAAAGTGATTTTCATGCTTCCAGGGGCCTTAAACACAAGATTTGAGGAATGGGTAAAAGTGAATGAAAATGGCCAATTTACTCATTCTGAGGCCTTAAAAAGTGTTTCTCCTCCACGGGAAGTGAATTAAGTAATATTTGTAGGCCTTTATTGTTCAAGCGAAAACGCCCGATTTTTGACGAAAGAGATAACCACCCCCCCTTACGACATGCTTCAGAAACTAAAAAACATGGTCCGTTTTCAAATGTTGCCTCTTTGAACTACAATTCACATTTGTACGTGGAAAATCACTTTTAAAGATAAAATGAGATGTTTAAAGTGATTTTCATGCTTCCAGGGGCCTTAAACACGAGATTTGAGGAATGGGTAAAAGTGAATGAAAATGGCCAATTTACTCACTCTGCGGCCTTAAAAAGTGTTTCTCCTCCACGGGAAGTGAATAAAATACCATTTGGAGGCATTTATAGTTCAATCAAAAACGCCTGTTTTTTGGTGAAAGAGATAACCACCCCCCCTTACGACATGCTTCAGAAACGAAAAAAATGGTTCATTTTCAAATGTTGCGTCTTTGAACTACAATTCACATTTGTACGTGGATAATCACTTTTAGAGATAAAATTAGATGTTTAAAGTGATTTTCAAGCTTCCAGGGGCCGTAAACACAAGATTTGAGGAATGGGTAAATGTGAATGAAAATGGGCAATTTATGCACTCTGAGGCCTTAAAAAGTTTTTCTCCACCCCAGCAAGTGAATTAAATAACATTTGTAGGCCTTTATTGTTCAATCAAAAACGTCCGAGTTTTTGATGAAAGAGATAACCACCCCCCCTTACAACATGCTTCAGAAACTAAAAAAATGGTCCGTTTTCAAATGTTGCCTCTTTGAACTACAATTCACATTTGTACGTGGAAAATCACTTTTAAAGATAAAATGAGATGTTTAAAGTGATTTTCATGCTTCCAGGGGCCTTAAACACAAGATTTGAGGAATGGGTAAAAGTGAATGAAAATGGACAATTTACTCACTCTGCGGCCTTAAAAAGTGTTTCTCCTCCACGGGAAGTGAATTAAATAACATTTGTAGGCCTTTATTGTTAAAGCAAAAACGCCCGATTTTTGACGAAAGAGATAACCACCCCCCCTTACGACATGCTTCAGAAACTAAAAAAATGGTCCGTTTTCAAATGTTTCCTCTTTGAACTACAATTCACATTTGTACGTGGAAAATCACTTTTAGAGATAAAATTAGATGTTTAAAGTGATTTTCAAGCTTCCAGGGGCCCTAAACACAAGATTTGAGAAATGGGTAAAAGTGAATGAAAATGGCCAATTTACTCACTCTGCGGCCTTAAAAAGTGTTTCTCCTCCACAGGAAGTGAATAAAATACCATTTGGAGTCATTTATAGTTCAATCAAAAACGCCTGTTTTTTAGTGAAAGAGATAACCACCCCCCCTTACGACATGCTTCAGAAATGAAAAAAATGTCAATTTTCAAATGTTGCCTCTTTGAACTACAATTCACATTTGTACGTGGAAAATCACTTTTAAAGATAAAATGAGATGTTTAAAGTGATTTTCATGCTTCCAGGGGCCTTAAACACAAGATTTGAGGAATGGGTAAAAGTGAATGAAAATGGCCAATTTACTCATTCTGAGGCCTTAAAAAGTGTTTCTCCTCCACGGGAAGTGAATTAAGTAATATTTGTAGGCCTTTATTGTTCAAGCGAAAACTCCTGATTTTTGGCGAAAGAGATAACCACCCCCCCTTACGACATGCTTCAGAAACTAAAAAAATGGTCAGTTTTCAAATGTGGCCTCTTTGAACTACAATTCACAATTGTACGTGGAAAATCACTTTTAAAGATAAAATGAGATGTTTAAAGTGATTTTCATGCTTCCAGGGGCCTTAAACACGAGATTTGAGGAATGGGTAAAAGTGAATGAAAATGGCCAATTTACTCACTCTGCGGCCTTAAAAAGTGTTTCTCCTCCACAGGAAGTGAATAAAATACCATTTGGAGGCATTTATAGTTCAATCAAAAACGCCTGTTTTTTAGTGAAAGAGATAACCACCCCCCCTTACGACATGCTTCAGAAATGAAAAAAATGTCCATTTTTAAATGTTGCGTCTTTGAACGACAATTCACATTTGTACGTGGAAAATCACTTTGAAAGATAAAATGAGATGTTTAAAGTGATTTTCATGCTTCCAGGGGCCTTAAACACAAGATTTGAGGAATGGGTAAAAGTGAATGAAAATGGCCAATTTACTTATTCTGAGGCCTTAAAAAGTGTTTCTCCTCCACGGGAAGTGAATTAAGTAATATTTGTAGGCCTTTATTGTTCAAGCGAAAACGCCCGATTTTTGACGAAAGAGATAACCACCCCCCCTTACGACATGCTTCAGAAACTAAAAAAATGGTCCGTTTTCAAATGTTGCCTCTTTGAACTACAATTCACATTTGTACGTGGAAAATCACTTTTAAAGATAAAATGAGATGTTTAAAGTGATTTTCATGCTTCCAGGGGCCTTAAACACGAGAATTGAGGAATGGGTAAAAGTGAATGAAAATGGCCAATTTACTCACTCTGCGGCCTTAAAAAGTGTTTCTCTTCCATGGGAAGTGAATAAAATACCATTTGGAGGCATTTATAGTTCAATCAAAAACGCCTGTTGTTTTGGTGAAAGAGATAACCACCCCCCCTTACGACATGCTTCAGAAATGAAAAAAATGGTCCATTTTCAAATGTTGCGTCTTTGAACGACAATTCACATTTGTACGTGGAAAATCACGTTTAAAGATAAAATGAGATGTTTAAAGTGATTTTCATGCTTCCAGGGGCCTTAAACACGAGATTTGAGGAATGGGTAAAAGTGAATGAAAATGGCCAATTTACTCACTCTGCGGCCTTAAAAAGTGTTTCTCCTCCACGGGAAGTGAATAAAATACCATTTGGAGGCATTTATAGTTCAATCAAAAACGCCTGTTTTTTGGTGAAAGAGATAACCACCCCCCCTTACGACATGCTTCAGAAACAAAAAAAATGGTTCATTTTCAAATGTTGCGTCTTTGAACTACAATTCACATTTGTACGTGGATAATCACTTTTAGAGATAAAATTAGATGTTTAAAGTGATTTTCAAGCTTCCAGGGGCCGTAAACACAAGATTTGAGGAATGGGTAAATGTGAATGAAAATGGCCAATTTATGCACTCTGAGGCCTTAAAAAGTTTTTCTCCACCCCAGCAAGTGAATTAAATAACATTTGTAGGCCTTTATTGTTCAATCAAAAACGCCCGAGTTTTTGATGAAAGAGATAACCACCCCCCCTTAGGACATGCTTCAGAAACTAAAAAAATGGTCCGTTTTCAAAAGTTGCCTCTTTGAACTACAATTCACATTTGTACGTGGAAAATCACTTTGAAAGATAAAATGAGATGTTTAAAGTGATTTTCATGCTTCCAGGGGCCTTAAACACAAGATTTGAGGAATGGGTAAAAGTGAATGAAAATGGCCAATTTACTCATTCTGAGGCCTTAAAAAGTGTTTCTCCTCCACGGGAAGTGAATTAATTAATATTTGTAGGCCTTTATTGTTCAAGCTAAAACGCCCGATTTTTGACGAAAGAGATAACCACCCCCCTTACGACATGCTTCAGAAACTAAAAAAATGGTCCGTTTTCAAATGTGGCCTCTTTGAACTACAATTCACAATTGTACGTGGAAAATCACTTTTAAAGATAAAATGAGATGTTTAAAGTGATTTTCATGCTTCCAGGGGCCTTAAACACGAGATTTGAGGAATGGGTAAAAGTGAATGAAAATGGCCAATTTACTTACTCTGCGGCCTTAAAAAGTGTTTCTCCTCCACAGGAAGTGAATAAAATACCATTTGGAGGCATTTATAGTTCAATCAAAAACGCCTGTTTTTTAGTGAAAGAGATAACCACCCCCCCTTACGACATGCTTCAGAAATGAAAAAAATGTCCATTTTTAAATGTTGCGTCTTTGAACGACAATTCACATTTGTACGTGGAAAATCACGTTTAAAGATAAAATGAGATGTTTAAAGTGATTTTCATGCTTCCAGGGGCCTTAAACACGAGATTTGAGGAATGGGTAAAAGTGAATGAAAATGGCCAATTTACTCACTCTGCGGCCTTAAAAAGTGTTTCTCCTCCACGGGAAGTGAATTAAATAACATTTGTAGGCCTTTATTGTTAAAGCAAAAACGCCCGATTTTTGACGAAAGAGATAACCACCCCCCCTTACGACATGCTTCAGAAACTAAAAAAATGGTCCGTTTTCAAATGTTGCCTCTTTGAACTACAATTCACATTTGTACGTGGAAAATCACTTTTAGAGATAAAATTAGATGTTTAAATTGATTTTCAAGCTTCCAGGGGCCCTAAACACAAGATTTGAGAAATGGGTAAATGTGAATGAAAATGGCCAATTTATGCACTCTGAGGCCCTAAAAAGTTTTTCTCCACCCCAGCAAGTGAATTAAATAACATTTGTAGGCCTTTATTGTTCAATCAAAAACGCCCGAGTTTTTGATGAAAGAGATAACCACCCCCCTTAGGACATGCTTCAGAAACTAAAAAAATGGTCCGTTTTCAAAAGTTGCCTCTTTGAACTACAATTCACATTTGTACGTGGAAAATCACTTTGAAAGATAAAATGAGATGTTTAAAGTGATTTTCATGCTTCCAGGGGCCTTAAACACAAGATTTGAGGAATGGGTAAAAGTGAATGAAAATGGCCAATTTACTCATTCTGAGGCCTTAAAAAGTGTTTCTCCTCCACGGGAAGTGAATTAAGTAATATTTGTAGGCCTTTATTGTTCAAGCGAAAACGCCCGATTTTTGACGAAAGAGATAACCACCCCCCCTTACGACATGCTTCAGAAACTAAAAAACATGGTCCGTTTTCAAATGTTGCCTCTTTGAACTACAATTCACATTTGTACGTGGAAAATCACTTTTAAAGATAAAATGAGATGTTTAAAGTGATGTTCATGCTTCCAGGGGCCTTAAACACGAGATTTGAGGAATGGGTAAAAGTGAATGAAAATGGCCAATTTACTCACTCTGCGGCCTTAAAAAGTGTTTCTCCTCCACGGGAAGTGAATAAAATACCATTTGGAGGCATTTATAGTTCAATCAAAAACGCCTGTTTTTTGGTGAAAGAGATAACCACCCCCCCTTACGACATGCTTCAGAAACGAAAAAAATGGTTCATTTTCAAATGTTGCGTCTTTGAACTACAATTCACATTTGTACGTGGATAATCACTTTTAGAGATAAAATTAGATGTTTAAAGTGATTTTCAAGCTTCCAGGGGCCGTAAACACAAGATTTGAGGAATGGGTAAATGTGAATGAAAATGGGCAATTTATGCACTCTGAGGCCTTAAAAAGTTTTTCTCCACCCCAGCAAGTGAATTAAATAACATTTGTAGGCCTTTATTGTTCAATCAAAAACGTCCGAGTTTTTGATGAAAGAGATAACCACCCCCCCTTACAACATGCTTCAGAAACTAAAAAAATGGTCCGTTTTCAAATGTTGCCTCTTTGAACTACAATTCACATTTGTACGTGGAAAATCACTTTTAAAGATAAAATGAGATGTTTAAAGTGATTTTCATGCTTCCAGGGGCCTTAAACACAAGATTTGAGGAATGGGTAAAAGTGAATGAAAATGGACAATTTACTCACTCTGCGGCCTTAAAAAGTGTTTCTCCTCCACGGGAAGTGAATTAAATAACATTTGTAGGCCTTTATTGTTAAAGCAAAAACGCCCGATTTTTGACGAAAGAGATAACCACCCCCCCTTACGACATGCTTCAGAAACTAAAAAAATGGTCCGTTTTCAAATGTTTCCTCTTTGAACTACAATTCACATTTGTACGTGGAAAATCACTTTTAGAGATAAAATTAGATGTTTAAAGTGATTTTCAAGCTTCCAGGGGCCCTAAACACAAGATTTGAGAAATGGGTAAAAGTGAATGAAAATGGCCAATTTACTCACTCTGCGGCCTTAAAAAGTGTTTCTCCTCCACAGGAAGTGAATAAAATACCATTTGGAGTCATTTATAGTTCAATCAAAAACGCCTGTTTTTTAGTGAAAGAGATAACCACCCCCCCTTACGACATGCTTCAGAAATGAAAAAAATGTCCATTTTCAAATGTTGCCTCTTTGAACTACAATTCACATTTGTACGTGGAAAATCACTTTTAAAGATAAAATGAGATGTTTAAAGTGATTTTCATGCTTCCAGGGGCCTTAAACACGAGATTTGAGGAATGGGTAAAAGTGAATGAAAATGGCCAATTTACTCACTCTGCGGCCTTAAAAAGTGTTTCTCCTCCACGGGAAGTGAATAAAATACCATTTGGAGGCATTTATAGTTCAATCAAAAACGCCTGTTTTTTGGTGAAAGAGATAACCACCCCCCCTTACGACATGCTTCAGAAACAAAAAAAATGGTTCATTTTCAAATGTTGCGTCTTTGAACTACAATTCACATTTGTGCGTGGATAATCACTTTTAGAGATAAAATTAGATGTTTAAAGTGATTTTCAAGCTTCCAGGGACCCTAAACACAAGATTTGAGAAATGGGTAAAAGTGAATGAAAATGGCCAATTTACTCACTCTGAGGCCTTAAAAAGTGTTTCTCCTCCACGGGAAGTGAATAAAATAACATTTGGAGGCCTTTATTGTTCAATCAAAAACACCAGTTTTTTGGTGAAAGAGATAACCACCCCCCCTTACGACATGCTTCAGAAACGAAAAAAATGGTTCATTTTCAAATGTTGCGTCTTTGAACTACAATTCACATTTGTACGTGGATAATCACTTTTAGAGATAAAATTAGATGTTTAAAGTGATTTTCAAGCTTCCAGGGGCCGTAAACACAAGATTTGAGGAATGGGTAAATGTGAATGAAAATGGCCAATTTATGCACTCTGAGGCCTTAAAAAGTTTTTCTCCACCCCAGCAAGTGAATTAAATAACATTTGTAGGCCTTTATTGTTCAATCAAAAACGTCCGAGTTTTTGATGAAAGAGATAACCACCCCCCCTTACGACATGCTTCAGAAACTAAAAAAATGGTCCGTTTTCAAATGTTGCCTCTTTGAACTACAATTCACATTTGTACGTGGAAAATCACTTTTAAAGATAAAATGAGATGTTTAAAGTGATTTTCATGCTTCCAGGGGCCTTAAACACAAGATTTGAGGAATGGGTAAAAGTGAATGAAAATGGCCAATTTACTCATTCTGAGGCCTTAAAAAGTGTTTCTCCTCCACGGGAAGTGAATTAAGTAATATTTGTAGGCCTTTATTGTTCAAGCGAAAACTCCTGATTTTTGGCGAAAGAGATAACCACCCCCCTTACGACATGCTTCAGAAACTAAAAAAATGGTCAGTTTTCAAATGTGGCCTCTTTGAACTACAATTCACAATTGTACGTGGAAAATCACTTTTAAAGATAAAATGAGATGTTTAAAGTGATTTTCATGCTTCCAGGGGCCTTAAACACGAGATTTGAGGAATGGGTAAAAGTGAATGAAAATGGCCAATTTACTCACTCTGCGGCCTTAAAAAGTGTTTCTCCTCCACAGGAAGTGAATAAAATACCATTTGGAGGCATTTATAGTTCAATCAAAAACGCCTGTTTTTTAGTGAAAGAGATAACCACCCCCCCTTACGACATGCTTCAGAAATGAAAAAAATGTCCATTTTTAAATGTTGCGTCTTTGAACGACAATTCACATTTGTACGTGGAAAATCACTTTGAAAGATAAAATGAGATGTTTAAAGTGATTTTCATGCTTCCAGGGGCCTTAAACACAAGATTTGAGGAATGGGTAAAAGTGAATGAAAATGGCCAATTTACTTATTCTGAGGCCTTAAAAAGTGTTTCTCCTCCACGGGAAGTGAATTAAGTAATATTTGTAGGCCTTTATTGTTCAAGCGAAAACGCCCGATTTTTGACGAAAGAGATAACCACCCCCCCTTACGACATGCTTCAGAAACTAAAAAAATGGTCCGTTTTCAAATGTTGCCTCTTTGAACTACAATTCACATTTGTACGTGGAAAATCACTTTTAAAGATAAAATGAGATGTTTAAAGTGATTTTCATGCTTCCAGGGGCCTTAAACACGAGAATTGAGGAATGGGTAAAAGTGAATGAAAATGGCCAATTTACTCACTCTGCGGCCTTAAAAAGTGTTTCTCTTCCATGGGAAGTGAATAAAATACCATTTGGAGGCATTTATAGTTCAATCAAAAACGCCTGTTGTTTTGGTGAAAGAGATAACCACCCCCCCTTACGACATGCTTCAGAAATGAAAAAAATGGTCCATTTTCAAATGTTGCGTCTTTGAACGACAATTCACATTTGTACGTGGAAAATCACGTTTAAAGATAAAATGAGATGTTTAAAGTGATTTTCATGCTTCCAGGGGCCTTAAACACGAGATTTGAGGAATGGGTAAAAGTGAATGAAAATGGCCAATTTACTCACTCTGCGGCCTTAAAAAGTGTTTCTCCTCCACGGGAAGTGAATAAAATACCATTTGGAGGCATTTATAGTTCAATCAAAAACGCCTGTTTTTTGGTGAAAGAGATAACCACCCCCCCTTACGACATGCTTCAGAAACAAAAAAAATGGTTCATTTTCAAATGTTGCGTCTTTGAACTACAATTCACATTTGTACGTGGATAATCACTTTTAGAGATAAAATTAGATGTTTAAAGTGATTTTCAAGCTTCCAGGGGCCGTAAACACAAGATTTGAGGAATGGGTAAATGTGAATGAAAATGGCCAATTTATGCACTCTGAGGCCTTAAAAAGTTTTTCTCCACCCCAGCAAGTGAATTAAATAACATTTGTAGGCCTTTATTGTTCAATCAAAAACGCCCGAGTTTTTGATGAAAGAGATAACCACCCCCCCTTAGGACATGCTTCAGAAACTAAAAAAATGGTCCGTTTTCAAAAGTTGCCTCTTTGAACTACAATTCACATTTGTACGTGGAAAATCACTTTGAAAGATAAAATGAGATGTTTAAAGTGATTTTCATGCTTCCAGGGGCCTTAAACACAAGATTTGAGGAATGGGTAAAAGTGAATGAAAATGGCCAATTTACTCATTCTGAGGCCTTAAAAAGTGTTTCTCCTCCACGGGAAGTGAATTAATTAATATTTGTAGGCCTTTATTGTTCAAGCTAAAACGCCCGATTTTTGACGAAAGAGATAACCACCCCCCTTACGACATGCTTCAGAAACTAAAAAAATGGTCCGTTTTCAAATGTGGCCTCTTTGAACTACAATTCACAATTGTACGTGGAAAATCACTTTTAAAGATAAAATGAGATGTTTAAAGTGATTTTCATGCTTCCAGGGGCCTTAAACACGAGATTTGAGGAATGGGTAAAAGTGAATGAAAATGGCCAATTTACTTACTCTGCGGCCTTAAAAAGTGTTTCTCCTCCACAGGAAGTGAATAAAATACCATTTGGAGGCATTTATAGTTCAATCAAAAACGCCTGTTTTTTAGTGAAAGAGATAACCACCCCCCCTTACGACATGCTTCAGAAATGAAAAAAATGTCCATTTTTAAATGTTGCGTCTTTGAACGACAATTCACATTTGTACGTGGAAAATCACGTTTAAAGATAAAATGAGATGTTTAAAGTGATTTTCATGCTTCCAGGGGCCTTAAACACGAGATTTGAGGAATGGGTAAAAGTGAATGAAAATGGCCAATTTACTCACTCTGCGGCCTTAAAAAGTGTTTCTCCTCCACGGGAAGTGAATTAAATAACATTTGTAGGCCTTTATTGTTAAAGCAAAAACGCCCGATTTTTGACGAAAGAGATAACCACCCCCCCTTACGACATGCTTCAGAAACTAAAAAAATGGTCCGTTTTCAAATGTTGCCTCTTTGAACTACAATTCACATTTGTACGTGGAAAATCACTTTTAGAAATAAAATTAGATGTTTAAATTGATTTTCAAGCTTCCAGGGGCCCTAAACACAAGATTTGAGAAATGGGTAAATGTGAATGAAAATGGCCAATTTATGCACTCTGAGGCCCTAAAAAGTTTTTCTCCACCCCAGCAAGTGAATTAAATAACATTTGTAGGCCTTTATTGTTCAATCAAAAACGCCCGAGTTTTTGATGAAAGAGATAACCACCCCCCTTAGGACATGCTTCAGAAACTAAAAAAATGGTCCGTTTTCAAAAGTTGCCTCTTTGAACTACAATTCACATTTGTACGTGGAAAATCACTTTGAAAGATAAAATGAGATGTTTAAAGTGATTTTCATGCTTCCAGGGGCCTTAAACACAAGATTTGAGGAATGGGTAAAAGTGAATGAAAATGGCCAATTTACTCATTCTGAGGCCTTAAAAAGTGTTTCTCCTCCACGGGAAGTGAATTAAGTAATATTTGTAGGCCTTTATTGTTCAAGCGAAAACGCCCGATTTTTGACGAAAGAGATAACCACCCCCCCTTACGACATGCTTCAGAAACTAAAAAACATGGTCCGTTTTCAAATGTTGCCTCTTTGAACTACAATTCACATTTGTACGTGGAAAATCACTTTTAAAGATAAAATGAGATGTTTAAAGTGATTTTCATGCTTCCAGGGGCCTTAAACACGAGATTTGAGGAATGGGTAAAAGTGAATGAAAATGGCCAATTTACTCACTCTGCGGCCTTAAAAAGTGTTTCTCCTCCACGGGAAGTGAATAAAATACCATTTGGAGGCATTTATAGTTCAATCAAAAACGCCTGTTTTTTGGTGAAAGAGATAACCACCCCCCCTTACGACATGCTTCAGAAACGAAAAAAATGGTTCATTTTCAAATGTTGCGTCTTTGAACTACAATTCACATTTGTACGTGGATAATCACTTTTAGAGATAAAATTAGATGTTTAAAGTGATTTTCAAGCTTCCAGGGGCCGTAAACACAAGATTTGAGGAATGGGTAAATGTGAATGAAAATGGGCAATTTATGCACTCTGAGGCCTTAAAAAGTTTTTCTCCACCCCAGCAAGTGAATTAAATAACATTTGTAGGCCTTTATTGTTCAATCAAAAACGTCCGAGTTTTTGATGAAAGAGATAACCACCCCCCCTTACAACATGCTTCAGAAACTAAAAAAATGGTCCGTTTTCAAATGTTGCCTCTTTGAACTACAATTCACATTTGTACGTGGAAAATCACTTTTAAAGATAAAATGAGATGTTTAAAGTGATTTTCATGCTTCCAGGGGCCTTAAACACAAGATTTGAGGAATGGGTAAAAGTGAATGAAAATGGACAATTTACTCACTCTGCGGCCTTAAAAAGTGTTTCTCCTCCACGGGAAGTGAATTAAATAACATTTGTAGGCCTTTATTGTTAAAGCAAAAACGCCAGATTTTTGACGAAAGAGATAACCACCCCCCCTTACGACATGCTTCAGAAACTAAAAAAATGGTCCGTTTTCAAATGTTTCCTCTTTGAACTACAATTCACATTTGTACGTGGAAAATCACTTTTAGAGATAAAATTAGATGTTTAAAGTGATTTTCAAGCTTCCAGGGGCCCTAAACACAAGATTTGAGAAATGGGTAAAAGTGAATGAAAATGGCCAATTTACTCACTCTGCGGCCTTAAAAAGTGTTTCTCCTCCACAGGAAGTGAATAAAATACCATTTGGAGTCATTTATAGTTCAATCAAAAACGCCTGTTTTTTAGTGAAAGAGATAACCACCCCCCCTTACGACATGCTTCAGAAATGAAAAAAATGTCCATTTTCAAATGTTGCCTCTTTGAACTACAATTCACATTTGTACGTGGAAAATCACTTTTAAAGATAAAATGAGATGTTTAAAGTGATTTTCATGCTTCCAAAGGCCTTAAACACGAGAATTGAGGAATGGGTAAAAGTGAATGAAAATGGCCAATTTACTCACTCTGCGGCCTTAAAAAGTGTTTCTCCTCCACGGGAAGTGAATAAAATACCATTTGGAGGCATTTATAGTTCAATCAAAAACGCCTGTTTTTTGGTGAAAGAGATAACCACCCCCCCTTACGACATGCTTCAGAAACGAAAAAAATGGTTCATTTTCAAATGTTGCGTCTTTGAACTACAATTCACATTTGTACGTGGATAATCACTTTTAGAGATAAAATTAGATGTTTAAAGTGATTTTCAAGCTTCCAGGGGCCGTAAACACAAGATTTGAGGAATGGGTAAATGTGAATGAAAATGGGCAATTTATGCACTCTGAGGCCTTAAAAAGTTTTTCTCCACCCCAGCAAGTGAATTAAATAACATTTGTAGGCCTTTATTGTTCAATCAAAAACGTCCGAGTTTTTGATGAAAGAGATAACCACCCCCCCTTACAACATGCTTCAGAAACTAAAAAAATGGTCCGTTTTCAAATGTTGCCTCTTTGAACTACAATTCACATTTGTACGTGGAAAATCACTTTTAAAGATAAAATGAGATGTTTAAAGTGATTTTCATGCTTCCAGGGGCCTTAAACACAAGATTTGAGGAATGGGTAAAAGTGAATGAAAATGGACAATTTACTCACTCTGCGGCCTTAAAAAGTGTTTCTCCTCCACGGGAAGTGAATTAAATAACATTTGTAGGCCTTTATTGTTAAAGCAAAAACGCCCGATTTTTGACGAAAGAGATAACCACCCCCCCTTACGACATGCTTCAGAAACTAAAAAAATGGTCCGTTTTCAAATGTTTCCTCTTTGAACTACAATTCACATTTGTACGTGGAAAATCACTTTTAGAGATAAAATTAGATGTTTAAAGTGATTTTCAAGCTTCCAGGGGCCCTAAACACAAGATTTGAGAAATGGGTAAAAGTGAATGAAAATGGCCAATTTACTCACTCTGCGGCCTTAAAAAGTGTTTCTCCTCCACAGGAAGTGAATAAAATACCATTTGGAGTCATTTATAGTTCAATCAAAAACGCCTGTTTTTTAGTGAAAGAGATAACCACCCCCCCTTACGACATGCTTCAGAAATGAAAAAAATGTCCATTTTCAAATGTTGCCTCTTTGAACTACAATTCACATTTGTACGTGGAAAATCACTTTTAAAGATAAAATGAGATGTTTAAAGTGATTTTCATGCTTCCAGGGGCCTTAAACACGAGATTTGAGGAATGGGTAAAAGTGAATGAAAATGGCCAATTTACTCACTCTGCGGCCTTAAAAAGTGTTTCTCCTCCACGGGAAGTGAATAAAATACCATTTGGAGGCATTTATAGTTCAATCAAAAACGCCTGTTTTTTGGTGAAAGAGATAACCACCCCCCCTTACGACATGCTTCAGAAACAAAAAAAATGGTTCATTTTCAAATGTTGCGTCTTTGAACTACAATTCACATTTGTGCGTGGATAATCACTTTTAGAGATAAAATTAGATGTTTAAAGTGATTTTCAAGCTTCCAGGGACCCTAAACACAAGATTTGAGAAATGGGTAAAAGTGAATGAAAATGGCCAATTTACTCACTCTGAGGCCTTAAAAAGTGTTTCTCCTCCACGGGAAGTGAATAAAATAACATTTGGAGGCCTTTATTGTTCAATCAAAAACACCAGTTTTTTGGTGAAAGAGATAACCACCCCCCCTTACGACATGCTTCAGAAACGAAAAAAATGGTTCATTTTCAAATGTTGCGTCTTTGAACTACAATTCACATTTGTACGTGGATAATCACTTTTAGAGATAAAATTAGATGTTTAAAGTGATTTTCAAGCTTCCAGGGGCCGTAAACACAAGATTTGAGGAATGGGTAAATGTGAATGAAAATGGCCAATTTATGCACTCTGAGGCCTTAAAAAGTTTTTCTCCACCCCAGCAAGTGAATTAAATAACATTTGTAGGCCTTTATTGTTCAATCAAAAACGTCCGAGTTTTTGATGAAAGAGATAACCACCCCCCCTTACGACATGCTTCAGAAACTAAAAAAATGGTCCGTTTTCAAATGTTGCCTCTTTGAACTACAATTCACATTTGTACGTGGAAAATCACTTTTAAAGATAAAATGAGATGTTTAAAGTGATTTTCATGCTTCCAGGGGCCTTAAACACAAGATTTGAGGAATGGGTAAAAGTGAATGAAAATGGCCAATTTACTCATTCTGAGGCCTTAAAAAGTGTTTCTCCTCCACGGGAAGTGAATTAAGTAATATTTGTAGGCCTTTATTGTTCAAGCGAAAACTCCTGATTTTTGGCGAAAGAGATAACCACCCCCCCTTACGACATGCTTCAGAAACTAAAAAAATGGTCAGTTTTCAAATGTGGCCTCTTTGAACTACAATTCACAATTGTACGTGGAAAATCACTTTTAAAGATAAAATGAGATGTTTAAAGTGATTTTCATGCTTCCAGGGGCCTTAAACACGAGATTTGAGGAATGGGTAAAAGTGAATGAAAATGGCCAATTTACTCACTCTGCGGCCTTAAAAAGTGTTTCTCCTCCACAGGAAGTGAATAAAATACCATTTGGAGGCATTTATAGTTCAATCAAAAACGCCTGTTTTTTAGTGAAAGAGATAACCACCCCCCCTTACGACATGCTTCAGAAATGAAAAAAATGTCCATTTTTAAATGTTGCGTCTTTGAACGACAATTCACATTTGTACGTGGAAAATCACGTTTAAAGATAAAATGAGATGTTTAAAGTGATTTTCATGCTTCCAGGGGCCTTAAACACGAGATTTGAGGAATGGGTAAAAGTGAATGAAAATGGCCAATTTACTCACTCTGCGGCCTTAAAAAGTGTTTCTCCTCCACGGGAAGTGAATTAAATAACATTTGTAGGCCTTTATTGTTAAAGCAAAAACGCCCGATTTTTGACGAAAGAGATAACCACCCCCCCTTACGACATGCTTCAGAAACTAAAAAAATGGTCCGTTTTCAAATGTTGCCTCTTTGAACTACAATTCACATTTGTACGTGGAAAATCACTTTTAGAGATAAAATTAGATGTTTAAAGTGATTTTCAAGCTTCCAGGGGCCCTAAACACAAGATTTGAGAAATGGGTAAATGTGAATGAAAATGGCCAATTTATGCACTCTGAGGCCTTAAAAAGTTTTTCTCCACCCCAGCAAGTGAATTAAATAACATTTGTAGGCCTTTATTGTTCAATCAAAAACGTCCGAGTTTTTGATGAAAGAGATAACCACCCCCCCTTACAACATGCTTCAGAAACTAAAAAAATGGTCCGTTTTCAAATTTTGCCTCTTTGAACTACAATTCACATTTGTACGTGGAAAATCACTTTTAAAGATAAAATGAGATGTTTAAAGTGATTTTCATGCTTCCAGGGGCCTTAAACACAAGATTTGAGGAATGGGTAAAAGTGAATGAAAATGGCCAATTTACTCATTCTGAGGCCTTAAAAAGTGTTTCTCCTCCACGGGAAGTGAATTAAGTAATATTTGTAGGCCTTTATTGTTCAAGCGAAAACTCCTGATTTTTGGCGAAAGAGAAAACCACCCCCCCCCCTTACGACATGCTTCAGAAACTAAAAAAATGGTCAGTTTTCAAATGTGGCCTCTTTGAACTACAATTCACAATTGTACGTGGAAAATCACTTTTAAAGATAAAATGAGATGTTTAAAGTGATTTTCATGCTTCCAGGGGCCTTAAACACGAGATTTGAGGAATGGGTAAAAGTGAATGAAAATGGCCAATTTACTCACTCTGCGGCCTTAAAAAGTGTTTCTCCTCCACAGGAAGTGAATAAAATACCATTTGGAGGCATTTATAGTTCAATCAAAAACGCCTGTTTTTTAGTGAAAGAGATAACCACCCCCCCTTACGACATGCTTCAGAAATGAAAAAAATGTCCATTTTTAAATGTTTCGTCTTTGAACGACAATTCACATTTGTACGTGGAAAATCACGTTTAAAGATAAAATGAGATGTTTAAAGTGATTTTCATGCTTCCATGGGCCTTAAACACGAGATTTGAGGAATGGGTAAAAGTGAATGAAAATGGACAATTTGCTCACTCTGCGGCCTTAAAAAGTGTTTCTCCTCCACGGGAAGTGAATTAAATAACATTTGTAGGCCTTTATTGTTAAAGCAAAAACGCCCGATTTTTGACGAAAGAGATAACCACCCCCCCTTACGACATGCTTCAGAAACTAAAAAAATGGTCCGTTTTCAAATGTTTCCTCTTTGAACTACAATTCACATTTGTACGTGGAAAATCACTTTTAGAGATAAAATTAGATGTTTAAAGTGATTTTCAAGCTTCCAGGGGCCCTAAACACAAGATTTGAGAAATGGGTAAAAGTGAATGAAAATGGCCAATTTACTCACTCTGCGGCCTTAAAAAGTGTTTCTCCTCCACAGGAAGTGAATAAAATACCATTTGGAGTCATTTATAGTTCAATCAAAAACGCCTGTTTTTTAGTGAAAGAGATAACCACCCCCCCCTTACGACATGCTTCAGAAATGAAAAAAATGTCCATTTTCAAATGTTGCCTCTTTGAACTACAATTCACATTTGTACGTGGAAAATCACTTTTAAAGATAAAATGAGATGTTTAAAGTGATTTTCATGCTTCCAGGGGCCTTAAACACGAGATTTGAGGAATGGGTAAAAGTGAATGAAAATGGCCAATTTACTCACTCTGCGGCCTTAAAAAGTGTTTCTCCTCCACGGGAAGTGAATAAAATACCATTTGGAGGCATTTATAGTTCAATCAAAAACGCCTGTTTTTTGGTGAAAGAGATAACCACCCCCCCTTACGACATGCTTCAGAAACAAAAAAAATGGTTCATTTTCAAATGTTGCGTCTTTGAACTACAATTCACATTTGTACGTGGATAATCACTTTTAGAGATAAAATTAGATGTTTAAAGTGATTTTCAAGCTTCCAGGGGCCGTAAACACAAGATTTGAGGAATGTGTAAATGTGAATGAAAATGGCCAATTTATGCACTCTGAGGCCTTAAAAAGTTTTTCTCCACCCCAGCAAGTGAATTAAATAACATTTGTAGGCCTTTATTGTTCAATCAAAAACGCCCGAGTTTTTGATGAAAGAGATAACCACCCCCCCTTAGGACATGCTTCAGAAACTAAAAAAATGGTCCGTTTTCAAAAGTTGCCTCTTTGAACTACAATTCACATTTGTACGTGGAAAATCACTTTGAAAGATAAAATGAGATGTTTAAAGTGATTTTCATGCTTCCAGGGGCCTTAAACACAAGATTTGAGGAATGGGTAAAAGTGAATGAAAATGGCCAATTTACTCATTCTGAGGCCTTAAAAAGTGTTTCTCCTCCACGGGAAGTGAATTAAGTAATATTTGTAGGCCTTTATTGTTCAAGCTAAAACGCCCGATTTTTGACGAAAGAGATAACCACCCCCCCTTACGACATGCTTCAGAAACTAAAAAAATGGTCCGTTTTCAAATGTGGCCTCTTTGAACTACAATTCACAATTGTACGTGGAAAATCACTTTTAAAGATAAAATGAGATGTTTAAAGTGATTTTCATGCTTCCAGGGGCCTTAAACACGAGATTTGAGGAATGGGTAAAAGTGAATGAAAATGGCCAATTTACTCACTCTGCGGCCTTAAAAAGTGTTTCTCCTCCACAGGAAGTGAATAAAATACCATTTGGAGGCATTTATAGTTCAATCAAAAACGCCTGTTTTTTAGTGAAAGAGATAACCACCCCCCCTTACGACATGCTTCAGAAATGAAAAAAATGTCCATTTTTAAATGTTGCGTCTTTGAACGACAATTCACATTTGTACGTGGAAAATCACGTTTAAAGATAAAATGAGATGTTTAAAGTGATTTTCATGCTTCCAGGGGCCTTAAACACGAGATTTGAGGAATGGGTAAAAGTGAATGAAAATGGCCAATTTACTCACTCTGCGGCCTTAAAAAGTGTTTCTCCTCCACGGGAAGTGAATTAAATAACATTTGTAGGCCTTTATTGTTAAAGCAAAAACGCCCGATTTTTGACGAAAGAGATAACCACCCCCCCTTACGACATGCTTCAGAAACTAAAAAAATGGTCCGTTTTCAAATGTTGCCTCTTTGAACTACAATTCACATTTGTACGTGGAAAATCACTTTTAGAGATAAAATTAGATGTTTAAAGTGATTTTCATGCTTCCAGGGGCCTTAAACACAAGATTTGAGGAATGGGTAAAAGTGAATGAAAATGGCCAATTTACTCATTCTGAGGCCTTAAAAAGTGTTTCTCCTCCACGGGAAGTGAATTAAGTAATATTTGTAGGCCTTTATTGTTCAAGCGAAAACGCCCGATTTTTGACGAAAGAGATAACCACCCCCCCTTACGACATGCTTCATAAACTAAAAAAATGGTCCGTTTTCAAATGTTGCCTCTTTGAACTACAATTCACATTTGTACGTGGAAAATCACTTTTAAAGATGAAATGAGATGTTTAAAGTGATTTTCATGCTTCCAGGGGCCTTAAACACGAGAATTGAGGAATGGGTAAAAGTGAATGAAAATGGCCAATTTACTCACTCTGCGGCCTTAAAAAGTGTTTCTCCTCCATGGGAAGTGAATAAAATACCATTTGGAGGCATTTATAGTTCAATCAAAAACGCCTGTTTTTTTGGTGAAAGAGATAACCACCCCCCCTTACGACATGCTTCAGAAATGAAAAAAATGGTCCATTTTCAAATGTTGCGTCTTTGAACGACAATTCACATTTGTACGTGGAAAATCACGTTTAAAGATAAAATGAGATGTTTAAAGTGATTTTCATGCTTCCAGGGGCCTTAAACACGAGATTTGAGGAATGGGTAAAAGTGAATGAAAATGGCCAATTTACTCACTCTGCGGCCTTAAAAAGCGTTTCTCCTCCACGGGAAGTGAATAAAATACCATTTGGAGGCATTTATAGTTCAATCAAAAACGCCTGTTTTTTGGTGAAAGAGATAACCACCCCCCCTTACGACATGCTTCAGAAACGAAAAAAATGGTCCATTTTCAAATGTTGCGTCTTTGAACGACAATTCACATTTGTACGTGGATAATCACTTTTAGAGATAAAATTAGATGTTTAAAGTGATTTTCAAGCTTCCAGGGGCCCTAAACACAAGATTTGAGAAATGGGTAAAAGTGAATGAAAATGGCCAATTTACTCACTCTGAGGCCTTAAAAAGTGTTTCTCCTCCACGGGAAGTGAATAAAATAACATTTGGAGGCCTTTATTGTTCAATCAAAAACGCCAGTTTTTTGGTGAAAGAGTTAACCACCCCCCCTTACGACATGCTTCAGAAACAAAAAAAATGGTTCATTTTCAAATGTTGCGTCTTTGAACTACAATTCAGATTTGTACGTGGATAATCACTTTTAGAGATAAAATTAGATGTTTAAAGTGATTTTCAAGCTTCCAGGGGCCGTAAACACAAGATTTGAGGAATGGGTAAATGTGAATGAAAATGGGCAATTTATGCACTCTGAGGCCTTAAAAAGTTTTTCTCCACGCCAGCAAGTGAATTAAATAACATTTGTAGGCCTTTATTGTTCAATCAAAAACGCCCGAGTTTTTGATGAAAGAGATAACCACCCCCCCTTACAACATGCTTCAGAAACTAAAAAAAGGGTCCGTTTTCAAAAGTTGCCTCTTTGAACTACAATTCACATTTGTACGTGGAAAATCACTTTGAAAGATAAAATGAGATGTTTAAAGTGATTTTCATGCTTCCAGGGGCCTTAAACACAAGATTTGAGGAATGGGTAACAGTGAATGAAAATGGCCAATTTACTCATTCTGAGGCCTTAAAAAGTGTTTCTCCTCCACGGGAAGTGAATTAAGTAATATTTGTAGGCCTTTATTGTTCAAGCTAAAACGCCCAATTTTTGACGAAAGAGATAACCACCCCCCCTTACGACATGCTTCAGAAACTAAAAAAATGGTCCGTTTTCAAATGTGGCCTCTTTGAACTACAATTCACAATTGTACGTGGAAAATCACTTTTAAAGATAAAATGAGATGTTTAAAGTGATTTTCATGCTTCCAGGGGCCTTAAACACGAGATTTGAGGAATGGGTAAAAGTGAATGAAAATGGCCAATTTACTCACTCTGCGGCCTTAAAAAGTGTTTCTCCTCCACGGGAAGTGAATAAAATACCATTTGGAGGCATTTATAGTTCAATCAAAAACGCCTGTTTTTTGGTGAAAGAGATAACCACCCCCCCTTACGACATGCTTCAGAAACAAAAAAAATGGTTCATTTTCAAATGTTGCGTCTTTGAACTACAATTCACATTTGTACGTGGATAATCACTTTTAGAGATAAAATTAGATGTTTAAAGTGATTTTCAAGCTTCCAGGGGCCTTAAACACAAGATTTGAGGAATGGGTAAATGTGAATGAAAATGGCCAATTTATGCACTCTGAGGCCTTAAAAAGTTTTTCTCCACCCCAGCAAGTGAATTAAATAACATTTGTAGGCCTTTATTGTTCAATCAAAAACGCCCGAGTTTTTGATGAAAGAGATAACCACCCCCCCTTAGGACATGCTTCAGAAACTAAAAAAATGGTCCGTTTTCAAAAGTTGCCTCTTTGAACTACAATTCACATTTGTACGTGGAAAATCACTTTGAAAGATAAAATGAGATGTTTAAAGTGATTTTCATGCTTCCAGGGGCCTTAAACACAAGATTTGAGGAATGGGTAAAAGTGAATGAAAATGGCCAATTTACTCATTCTGAGGCCTTAAAAAGTGTTTCTCCTCCACGGGAAGTGAATTAAGTAATATTTGTAGGCCTTTATTGTTCAAGCTAAAACGCCCGATTTTTGACGAAAGAGATAACCACCCCCCCTTACGACATGCTTCAGAAACTAAAAAAACGGTCCATTTTCAAATGTGGCCTCTTTGAACTACAATTCACAATTGTACGTGGAAAATCACTTTTAAAGATAAAATGAGATGTTTAAAGTGATTTTCATGCTTCCAGGGGCCTTAAACACGAGATTTGAGGAATGGGTAAAAGTGAATGAAAATGGCCAATTTACTCACTCTGCGGCCTTAAAAAGTGTTTCTCCTCCACAGGAAGTGAATAAAATACCATTTGGAGGCATTTATAGTTCAATCAAAAACGCCTGTTTTTTAGTGAAAGAGATAACCACCCCCCCTTACGACATGCTTCAGAAATGAAAAAAATGTCCATTTTTAAATGTTGCGTCTTTGAACGACAATTCACATTTGTACGTGGAAAATCACGTTTAAAGATAAAATGAGATGTTTAAAGTGATTTTCATGCTTCCAGGGGCCTTAAACACGAGATTTGAGGAATGGGTATAAGTGAATGAAAATGGCCAATTTACTCACTCTGCAGCCTTAAAAAGTGTTTCTCCTCCACGGGAAGTGAATTAAATAACATTTGTAGGCCTTTATTGTTAAAGCAAAAACGCCCGATTTTTGACGAAAGAGATAACCACCCCCCCTTACGACATGCTTCAGAAACTAAAAAAATGGTCGTTTTCAAATGTTTCCTCTTTGAACTACAATTCACATTTGTACGTGGAAAATCACTTTTAGAGATAAAATTAGATGTTTAAAGTGATTTTCAAGCTTCCAGGGGCCCTAAACACAAGATTTGAGAAATGGGTAAAAGTGAATGAAAATGGCCAATTTACTCACTCTGCGGCCTTAAAAAGTGTTTCTCCTCCACAGGAAGTGAATAAAATACCATTTGGAGTCATTTATAGTTCAATCAAAAACGCCTGTTTTTTAGTGAAAGAGATAACCACCCCCCCTTACGACATGCTTCAGAAATGAAAAAAATGTCCATTTTCAAATGTTGCCTCTTTGAACTACAATTCACATTTGTACGTGGAAAATCACTTTTAAAGATAAAATGAGATGTTTAAAGTGATTTTCATGCTTCCAGGGGCCTTAAACACGAGATTTGAGGAATGGGTAAAAGTGAATGAAAATGGCCAATTTACTCACTCTGCGGCCTTAAAAAGTGTTTCTCCTCCACGGGAAGTGAATAAAATACCATTTGGAGGCATTTATAGTTCAATCAAAAACGCCTGTTTTTTGGTGAAAGAGATAACCACCCCCCCTTACGACATGCTTCAGAAACAAAAAAAATGGTTCATTTTCAAATGTTGCGTCTTTGAACTACAATTCACATTTGTACGTGGATAATCACTTTTAGAGATAAAATTAGATGTTTAAAGTGATTTTCAAGCTTCCAGGGGCCGTAAACACAAGATTTGAGGAATGGGTAAATGTGAATGAAAATGGCCAATTTATGCACTCTGAGGCCTTAAAAAGTTTTTCTCCACCCCAGCAAGTGAATTAAATAACATTTGTAGGCCTTTATTGTTCAATCAAAAACGCCCGAGTTTTTGATGAAAGAGATAACCACCCCCCCTTAGGACATGCTTCAGAAACTAAAAAAATGGTCCGTTTTCAAAAGTTGCCTCTTTGAACTACAATTCACATTTGTACGTGGAAAATCACTTTGAAAGATAAAATGAGATGTTTAAAGTGATTTTCATGCTTCCAGGGGCCTTAAACACAAGATTTGAGGAATGGGTAAAAGTGAATGAAAATGGCCAATTTACTCATTCTGAGGCCTTAAAAAGTGTTTCTCCTCCACGGGAAGTGAATTAAGTAATATTTGTAGGCCTTTATTGTTCAAGCTAAAACGCCCGATTTTTGACGAAAGAGATAACCACCCCCCCTTACGACATGCTTCAGAAACTAAAAAAATGGTCCGTTTTCAAATGTGGCCTCTTTGAACTACAATTCACAATTGTACGTGGAAAATCACTTTTAAAGATAAAATGAGATGTTTAAAGTGATTTTCATGCTTCCAGGGGCCTTAAACACGAGATTTGAGGAATGGGTAAAAGTGAATGAAAATGGCCAATTTACTCACTCTGCGGCCTTAAAAAGTGTTTCTCCTCCACAGGAAGTGAATAAAATACCATTTGGAGGCATTTATAGTTCAATCAAAAACGCCTGTTTTTTAGTGAAAGAGATAACCACCCCCCCTTACGACATGCTTCAGAAATGAAAAAAATGTCCATTTTTAAATGTTGCGTCTTTGAACGACAATTCACATTTGTACGTGGAAAATCACGTTTAAAGATAAAATGAGATGTTTAAAGTGATTTTCATGCTTCCAGGGGCCTTAAACACGAGATTTGAGGAATGGGTAAAAGTGAATGAAAATGGCCAATTTACTCACTCTGCGGCCTTAAAAAGTGTTTCTCCTCCACGGGAAGTGAATTAAATAACATTTGTAGGCCTTTATTGTTAAAGCAAAAACGCCCGATTTTTGACGAAAGAAATAACCACCCCCCCTTACGACATGCTTCAGAAACTAAAAAAATGGTCCGTTTTCAAATGTTGCCTCTTTGAACTACAATTCACATTTGTACGTGGAAAATCACTTTTAGAGATAAAATTAGATGTTTAAAGTGATTTTCAAGCTTCCAGGGGCCCTAAACACAAGATTTGAGAAATGGGTAAATGTGAATGAAAATGGCCAATTTATGCACTCTGAGGCCTTAAAAAGTTTTTCTCCACCCCAGCAAGTGAATTAAATAACATTTGTAGGCCTTTATTGTTCAATCAAAAACGCCCGAGTTTTTGATGAAAGAGATAACCACCCCCCCTTAGGACATGCTTCAGAAACTAAAAAAATGGTCCGTTTTCAAAAGTTGCCTCTTTGAACTACAATTCACATTTGTACGTGGAAAATCACTTTGAAAGATAAAATGAGATGTTTAAAGTGATTTTCATGCTTCCAGGGGCCTTAAACACGAGATTTGAGGAATGGGTAAAAGTGAATGAAAATGGCCAATTTACTCATTCTGAGGCCTTAAAAAGTGTTTCTCCTCCACGGGAAGTGAATTAAGTAATATTTGTAGGCCTTTATTGTTCAAGCGAAAACGCCCGATTTTTGACGAAAGAGATAACCACCCCCCCTTACGACATGCTTCAGAAACTAAAAAAATGGTCCGTTTTCAAATGTTGCCTCTTTGAACTACAATTCACATTTGTACGTGGAAAATCACTTTTAAAGATAAAATGAGATGTTTAAAGTGATTTTCATGCTTCCAGGGGTCTTAAACACGAGAATTGAGGAATGGGTAAAAGTGAATGAAAATGGCCAATTTACTCACTCTGCGGCCTTAAAAAGTGTTTCTCCTCCATGGGAAGTGAATAAAATACCATGTGGAGGCATTTATAGTTCAATCAAAAACGCCTGTTTTTTGGTGAAAGAGATAACCACCCCCCCTTACGACATGCTTCAGAAACGAAAAAAATGGTCCATTTTCAAATGTTGCGTCTTAGAACGACAATTCACATTTGTACGTGGATAATCACTTTTAGAGATAAAATTAGATGTTTAAAGTGATTTTCAAGCTTCCAGGGGCCCTAAACACAAGATTTGAGAAATGGGTAAAAGTGAATGAAAATGGCCAATTTACTCACTCTGAGGCCTTAAAAAGTGTTTCTCCTCCACGGGAAGTGAATAAAATAACATTTGGAGGCCTTTATTGTTCAATCAAAAACACCAGTTTTTTGGTGAAAGAGATAACCACCCCCCCTTACGACATGCTTCAGAAACGAAAAAAATGGTTCATTTTCAAATGTTGCGTCTTTGAACTACAATTCACATTTGTACGTGGATAATCACTTTTAGAGATAAAATTAGATGTTTAAAGTGATTTTCAAGCTTCCAGGGGCCGTAAACACAAGATTTGAGGAATGGGTAAATGTGAATGAAAATGGGCAATTTATGCACTCTGAGGCCTTAAAAAGTTTTTCTCCACCCCAGCAAGTGAATTAAATAACATTTGTAGGCCTTTATTGTTCAATCAAAAACGTCCGAGTTTTTGATGAAAGAGATAACCACCCCCCCTTACAACATGCTTCAGAAACTAAAAAAATGGTCCGTTTTCAAATGTTGCCTCTTTGAACTACAATTCACATTTGTACGTGGAAAATCACTTTTAAAGATAAAATGAGATGTTTAAAGTGATTTTCATGCTTCCAGGGGCCTTAAACACAAGATTTGAGGAATGGGTAAAAGTGAATGAAAATGGCCAATTTACTCATTCTGAGGCCTTAAAAAGTGTTTCTCCTCCACGGGAAGTGAATTAAGTAATATTTGTAGGCCTTTATTGTTCAAGCGAAAACTCCTGATTTTTGGCGAAAGAGATAACCACCCCCCCCTTACGACATGCTTCAGAAACTAAAAAAATGGTCAGTTTTCAAATGTGGCCTCTTTGAACTACAATTCACAATTGTACGTGGAAAATCACTTTTAAAGATAAAATGAGATGTTTAAAGTGATTTTCATGCTTCCAGGGGCCTTAAACACGAGATTTGAGGAATGGGTAAAAGTGAATGAAAATGGCCAATTTACTCACTCTGCGGCCTTAAAAAGTGTTTCTCCTCCACAGGAAGTGAATAAAATACCATTTGGAGGCATTTATAGTTCAATCAAAAACGCCTGTTTTTTAGTGAAAGAGATAACCACCCCCCCTTACGACATGCTTCAGAAATGAAAAAAATGTCCATTTTTAAATGTTGCGTCTTTGAACGACAATTCACATTTGTACGTGGAAAATCACGTTTAAAGATAAAATGAGATGTTTAAAGTGATTTTCATGCTTCCATGGGCCTTAAACACGAGATTTGAGGAATGGGTAAAAGTGAATGAAAATGGACAATTTACTCACTCTGCGGCCTTAAAAAGTGTTTCTCCTCCACGGGAAGTGAATTAAATAACATTTGTAGGCCTTTATTGTTAAAGCAAAAACGCCCGATTTTTGACGAAAGAGATAACCACCCCCCCTTACGACATGCTTCAGAAACTAAAAAAATGGTCCGTTTTCAAATGTTTCCTCTTTGAACTACAATTCACATTTGTACGTGGAAAATCACTTTTAGAGATAAAATTAGATGTTTAAAGTGATTTTCAAGCTTCCAGGGGCCCTAAACACAAGATTTGAGAAATGGGTAAAAGTGAATGAAAATGGCCAATTTACTCACTCTGCGGCCTTAAAAAGTGTTTCTCCTCCACGGGAAGTGAATAAAATACCATTTGGAGGCATTTATAGTTCAATCAAAAACGCCTGTTTTTTGGTGAAAGAGATAACCACCCCCCCTTACGACATGCTTCAGAAACAAAAAAAATGGTTCATTTTCAAATGTTGCGTCTTTGAACTACAATTCAGATTTGTACGTGGATAATCACTTTTAGAGATAAAATTAGATGTTTAAAGTGATTTTCAAGCTTCCAGGGGCCGTAAACACAAGATTTGAGGAATGGGTAAATGTGAATGAAAATGGCCAATTTATGCACTCTGAGGCCTTAAAAAGTTTTTCTCCACCCCAGCAAGTGAATTAAATAACATTTGTAGGCCTTTATTGTTCAATCAAAAACGCCCGAGTTTTTGATGAAAGAGATAACCACCCCCCCTTACAACATGCTTCAGAAACTAAAAAAAGGGTCCGTTTTCAAAAGTTGCCTCTTTGAACTACAATTCACATTTGTACGTGGAAAATCACTTTGAAAGATAAAATGAGATGTTTAAAGTGATTTTCATGCTTCCAGGGGCCTTAAACACGAGATTTGAGGAATGGGTAAAAGTGAAAGAAAATGGCCAATTTACTCACTCTGCGGCCTTAAAAAGTGTTTCTCCTCCACAGGAAGTGAATAAAATACCATTTGGAGGCATTTATAGTTCAATCAAAAACGCCTGTTTTTTAGTGAAAGAGATAACCACCCCCCCTTACGACATGCTTCAGAAATGAAAAAAATGTCCATTTTTAAATGTTGCGTCTTTGAACGACAATTCACATTTGTACGTGGAAAATCACGTTTAAAGATAAAATGAGATGTTTAAAGTGATTTTCATGCTTCCAGGGGCCTTAAACACGAGATTTGAGGAATGGGTAAAAGTGAATGAAAATGGCCAATTTACTCACTCTGCGGCCTTAAAAAGTGTTTCTCCTCCACGGGAAGTGAATTAAATAACATTTGTAGGCCTTTATTGTTAAAGCAAAAACGCCCGATTTTTGACGAAAGAAATAACCACCCCCCCTTACGACATGCTTCAGAAACTAAAAAAATGGTCCGTTTTCAAATGTTGCCTCTTTGAACTACAATTCACATTTGTACGTGGAAAATCACTTTTAGAGATAAAATTAGATGTTTAAAGTGATTTTCAAGCTTCCAGGGGCCCTAAACACAAGATTTGAGAAATGGGTAAATGTGAATGAAAATGGCCAATTTATGCACTCTGAGGCCTTAAAAAGTTTTTCTCCACCCCAGCAAGTGAATTAAATAACATTTGTAGGCCTTTATTGTTCAATCAAAAACGCCCGAGTTTTTGATGAAAGAGATAACCACCCCCCCTTAGGACATGCTTCAGAAACTAAAAAAATGGTCCGTTTTCAAAAGTTGCCTCTTTGAACTACAATTCACATTTGTACGTGGAAAATCACTTTGAAAGATAAAATGAGATGTTTAAAGTGATTTTCATGCTTCCAGGGGCCTTAAACACGAGATTTGAGGAATGGGTAAAAGTGAATGAAAATGGCCAATTTACTCATTCTGAGGCCTTAAAAAGTGTTTCTCCTCCACGGGAAGTGAATTAAGTAATATTTGTAGGCCTTTATTGTTCAAGCGAAAACGCCCGATTTTTGACGAAAGAGATAACCACCCCCCCTTACGACATGCTTCAGAAACTAAAAAAATGGTCCGTTTTCAAATGTTGCCTCTTTGAACTACAATTCACATTTGTACGTGGAAAATCACTTTTAAAGATAAAATGAGATGTTTAAAGTGATTTTCATGCTTCCAGGGGTCTTAAACACGAGAATTGAGGAATGGGTAAAAGTGAATGAAAATGGCCAATTTACTCACTCTGCGGCCTTAAAAAGTGTTTCTCCTCCATGGGAAGTGAATAAAATACCATGTGGAGGCATTTATAGTTCAATCAAAAACGCCTGTTTTTTGGTGAAAGAGATAACCACCCCCCCTTACGACATGCTTCAGAAACGAAAAAAATGGTCCATTTTCAAATGTTGCGTCTTAGAACGACAATTCACATTTGTACGTGGATAATCACTTTTAGAGATAAAATTAGATGTTTAAAGTGATTTTCAAGCTTCCAGGGGCCCTAAACACAAGATTTGAGAAATGGGTAAAAGTGAATGAAAATGGCCAATTTACTCACTCTGAGGCCTTAAAAAGTGTTTCTCCTCCACGGGAAGTGAATAAAATAACATTTGGAGGCCTTTATTGTTCAATCAAAAACACCAGTTTTTTGGTGAAAGAGATAACCACCCCCCCTTACGACATGCTTCAGAAACGAAAAAAATGGTTCATTTTCAAATGTTGCGTCTTTGAACTACAATTCACATTTGTACGTGGATAATCACTTTTAGAGATAAAATTAGATGTTTAAAGTGATTTTCAAGCTTCCAGGGGCCGTAAACACAAGATTTGAGGAATGGGTAAATGTGAATGAAAATGGGCAATTTATGCACTCTGAGGCCTTAAAAAGTTTTTCTCCACCCCAGCAAGTGAATTAAATAACATTTGTAGGCCTTTATTGTTCAATCAAAAACGTCCGAGTTTTTGATGAAAGAGATAACCACCCCCCCTTACAACATGCTTCAGAAACTAAAAAAATGGTCCGTTTTCAAATGTTGCCTCTTTGAACTACAATTCACATTTGTACGTGGAAAATCACTTTTAAAGATAAAATGAGATGTTTAAAGTGATTTTCATGCTTCCAGGGGCCTTAAACACAAGATTTGAGGAATGGGTAAAAGTGAATGAAAATGGCCAATTTACTCATTCTGAGGCCTTAAAAAGTGTTTCTCCTCCACGGGAAGTGAATTAAGTAATATTTGTAGGCCTTTATTGTTCAAGCGAAAACTCCTGATTTTTGGCGAAAGAGATAACCACCCCCCCCTTACGACATGCTTCAGAAACTAAAAAAATGGTCAGTTTTCAAATGTGGCCTCTTTGAACTACAATTCACAATTGTACGTGGAAAATCACTTTTAAAGATAAAATGAGATGTTTAAAGTGATTTTCATGCTTCCAGGGGCCTTAAACACGAGATTTGAGGAATGGGTAAAAGTGAATGAAAATGGCCAATTTACTCACTCTGCGGCCTTAAAAAGTGTTTCTCCTCCACAGGAAGTGAATAAAATACCATTTGGAGGCATTTATAGTTCAATCAAAAACGCCTGTTTTTTAGTGAAAGAGATAACCACCCCCCCTTACGACATGCTTCAGAAATGAAAAAAATGTCCATTTTTAAATGTTGCGTCTTTGAACGACAATTCACATTTGTACGTGGAAAATCACGTTTAAAGATAAAATGAGATGTTTAAAGTGATTTTCATGCTTCCATGGGCCTTAAACACGAGATTTGAGGAATGGGTAAAAGTGAATGAAAATGGACAATTTACTCACTCTGCGGCCTTAAAAAGTGTTTCTCCTCCACGGGAAGTGAATTAAATAACATTTGTAGGCCTTTATTGTTAAAGCAAAAACGCCCGATTTTTGACGAAAGAGATAACCACCCCCCCTTACGACATGCTTCAGAAACTAAAAAAATGGTCCGTTTTCAAATGTTTCCTCTTTGAACTACAATTCACATTTGTACGTGGAAAATCACTTTTAGAGATAAAATTAGATGTTTAAAGTGATTTTCAAGCTTCCAGGGGCCCTAAACACAAGATTTGAGAAATGGGTAAAAGTGAATGAAAATGGCCAATTTACTCACTCTGCGGCCTTAAAAAGTGTTTCTCCTCCACGGGAAGTGAATAAAATACCATTTGGAGGCATTTATAGTTCAATCAAAAACGCCTGTTTTTTGGTGAAAGAGATAACCACCCCCCCTTACGACATGCTTCAGAAACAAAAAAAATGGTTCATTTTCAAATGTTGCGTCTTTGAACTACAATTCAGATTTGTACGTGGATAATCACTTTTAGAGATAAAATTAGATGTTTAAAGTGATTTTCAAGCTTCCAGGGGCCGTAAACACAAGATTTGAGGAATGGGTAAATGTGAATGAAAATGGCCAATTTATGCACTCTGAGGCCTTAAAAAGTTTTTCTCCACCCCAGCAAGTGAATTAAATAACATTTGTAGGCCTTTATTGTTCAATCAAAAACGCCCGAGTTTTTGATGAAAGAGATAACCACCCCCCCTTACAACATGCTTCAGAAACTAAAAAAAGGGTCCGTTTTCAAAAGTTGCCTCTTTGAACTACAATTCACATTTGTACGTGGAAAATCACTTTGAAAGATAAAATGAGATGTTTAAAGTGATTTTCATGCTTCCAGGGGCCTTAAACACGAGATTTGAGGAATGGGTAAAAGTGAAAGAAAATGGCCAATTTACTCACTCTGCGGCCTTAAAAAGTGTTTCTCCTCCACAGGAAGTGAATAAAATACCATTTGGAGGCATTTATAGTTCAATCAAAAACGCCTGTTTTTTAGTGAAAGAGATAACCACCCCCCCTTACGACATGCTTCAGAAATGAAAAAAATGTCCATTTTTAAATGTTGCGTCTTTGAACGACAATTCACATTTGTACGTGGAAAATCACGTTTAAAAATAAAATGAGATGTTTAAAGTGATTTTCATGCTTCCAGGGGCCTTAAACACGAGATTTGAGGAATGGGTAAAAGTGAATGAAAATGGCCAATTTACTCACTCTGCGGCCTTAAAAAGTGTTTCTCCTCCACGGGAAGTGAATAAAATACCATTTGGAGGCATTTATAGTTCAATCAAAAACGCCTGTTTTTTTGGTGAAAGAGATAACCACCCCCCCTTACGACATGCTTCAGAAATGAAAAAAATGGTCCATTTTCAAATGTTGCGTCTTTGAACGACAATTCACATTTGTACGTGGAAAATCACGTTTAAAGATAAAATGAGATGTTTAAAGTGATTTTCATGCTTCCAGGGGCCTTAAACACGAGATTTGAGGAATGGGTAAAAGTGAATGAAAATGGCCAATTTACTCACTCTGCGGCCTTAAAAAGTGTTTCTCCTCCACGGGAAGTGAATAAAATACCATTTGGAGGCATTTATAGTTCAATCAAAAACGCCTGTTTTTTGGTGAAAGAGATAACCACACCCCCTTACGACATGCTTCAGAAACAAAAAAAATGGTTCATTTTCAAATGTTGCGTCTTTGAACTACAATTCACATTTGTGCGTGGATAATCACTTTTAGAGATAAAATTAGATGTTTAAAGTGATTTTCAAGCTTCCAGGGGCCGTAAACACAAGATTTGAGGAATGGGTAAATGTGAATGAAAATGGCCAATTTATGCACTCTGAGGCCTTAAAAAGTTTTTCTCCACCCCAGCAAGTGAATTAAATAACATTTGTAGGCCTTTATTGTTCAATCAAAAACGCCCGAGTTTTTGATGAAAGAGATAACCACCCCCCCTTAGGACATGCTTCAGAAACTAAAAAAATGGTCCGTTTTCAAAAGTTGCCTCTTTGAACTACAATTCACATTTGTACGTGGAAAATCACTTTGAAAGATAAAATGAGATGTTTAAAGTGATTTTCATGCTTCCAGGGGCCTTAAACACAAGATTTGAGGAATGGGTAAAAGTGAATGAAAATGGCCAATTTACTCATTCTGCGGCCTTAAAAAGTGTTTCTCCTCCACGGGAAGTGAATAAAATACCATTTGGAGGCATTTATAGTTCAATCAAAAACGCCTGTTTTTTGGTGAAAGAGATAACCACCCCCCCTTACGACATGCTTCAGAAACAAAAAAAATGGTTCATTTTCAAATGTTGCGTCTTTGAACTACAATTCACATTTGTACGTGGATAATCACTTTTAGAGATAAAATTAGATGTTTAAAGTGATTTTCAAGCTTCCAGGGGCCGTAAACACAAGATTTGAGGAATGGGTAAATGTGAATGAAAATGGCCAATTTATGCACTCTGAGGCCTTAAAAAGTTTTTCTCCACCCCAGCAAGTGAATTAAATAACATTTGTAGGCCTTTATTGTTCAATCAAAAACGCCCGAGTTTTTGATGAAAGAGATAACCACCCCCCCCTTAGGACATGCTTCAGAAACTAAAAAAATGGTCCGTTTTCAAAAGTTGCCTCTTTGAACTACAATTCACATTTGTACGTGGAAAATCACTTTGAAAGATAAAATGAGATGTTTAAAGTGATTTTCATGCTTCCAGGGGCCTTAAACACAAGATTTGAGGAATGGGTAAAAGTGAATGAAAATGGCCAATTTACTCATTCTGAGGCCTTAAAAAGTGTTTCTCCTCCACGGGAAGTGAATTAAGTAATATTTGTAGGCCTTTATTGTTCAAGCTAAAACGCCCGATTTTTGACGAAAGAGATAACCACCCCCCCTTACGACATGCTTCAGAAACTAAAAAAACGGTCCATTTTCAAATGTGGCCTCTTTGAACTACAATTCACAATTGTACGTGGAAAATCACTTTTAAAGATAAAATGAGATGTTTAAAGTGATTTTCATGCTTCCAGGGGCCTTAAACACGAGATTTGAGGAATGGGTAAAAGTGAATGAAAATGGCCAATTTACTCACTCTGCGGCCTTAAAAAGTGTTTCTCCTCCACAGGAAGTGAATAAAATACCATTTGGAGGCATTTATAGTTCAATCAAAAACGCCTGTTTTTTAGTGAAAGAGATAACCACCCCCCCTTACGACATGCTTCAGAAATGAAAAAAATGTCCATTTTTAAATGTTGCGTCTTTGAACGACAATTCACATTTGTACGTGGAAAATCACGTTTAAAGATAAAATGAGATGTTTAAAGTGATTTTCATGCTTCCAGGGGCCTTAAACACGAGATTTGAGGAATGGGTAAAAGTGAATGAAAATGGCCAATTTACTCACTCTGCGGCCTTAAAAAGTGTTTCTCCTCCACGGGAAGTGAATTAAATAACATTTGTAGGCCTTTATTGTTAAAGCAAAAACGCCCGATTTTTGACGAAAGAGATAACCACCCCCCCTTACGACATGCTTCAGAAACTAAAAAAATGGTCCGTTTTCAAATGTTGCCTCTTTGAACTACAATTCACATTTGTACGTGGAAAATCACTTTTAGAGATAAAATTAGATGTTTAAAGTGATTTTCAAGCTTCCAGGGGCCCTAAACACAAGATTTGAGAAATGGGTAAAAGTGAATGAAAATGGCCAATTTACTCACTCTGAGGCCTTAAAATGTGTTTCTCCTCCACGGGAAGTGAATAAAATAACATTTGGAGGCCTTTATTGTTCAATCAAAAACGCCAGTTTTTTGTGAAAGAGTTAACCACCCCCCCTTACGACATGCTTCAGAAACGAAAAAAATGGTTCATTTTCAAATGTTGCGTCTTTGAACTACAATTCAGATTTGTACGTGGATAATCACTTTTAGAGATAAAATTAGATGTTTAAAGTGATTTTCAAGCTTCCAGGGGCCGTAAACACAAGATTTGAGGAATGGGTAAATGTGAATGAAAATGGCCAATTTATGCACTCTGAGGCCTTAAAAAGTTTTTCTCCACCCCAGCAAGTGAATTAAATAACATTTGTAGGCCTTTATTGTTCAATCAAAAACGCCCGAGTTTTTGATGAAAGAGATAACCACCCCCCCTTAGGACATGCTTCAGAAACTAAAAAAATGGTCCGTTTTCAAAAGTTGCCTCTTTGAACTACAATTCACATTTGTACGTGGAAAATCACTTTGAAAGATAAAATGAGATGTTTAAAGTGATTTTCATGCTTCCAGGTGCCTTAAACACAAGATTTGAGGAATGGGTAAAAGTGAATGAAAATGGCCAATTTACTCATTCTGAGGCCTTAAAAAGTGTTTCTCCTCCACGGGAAGTGAATTAAGTAATATTTGTAGGCCTTTATTGTTCAAGCGAAAACGCCCGATTTTTGACGAAAGAGATAACCACCCCCCCTTACGACATGCTTCAGAAACTAAAAAAATGGTCCGTTTTCAAATGTTGCCTCTTTGAACTACAATTCACATTTGTACGTGGAAAATCACTTTTAAAGATAAAATGAGATGTTTAAAGTGATTTTCATGCTTCCAGGGGCCTTAAACACGAGATTTGAGGAATGGGTAAAAGTGAATGAAAATGGCCAATTTACTTACTCTGCGGCCTTAAAAAGTGTTTCTCCTCCACGGGAAGTGAATAAAATACCATTTGGAGGCATTTATAGTTCAATCAAAAACGCCTGTTTTTTTGGTGAAAGAGATAACCACCCCCCCTTACGACATGCTTCAGAAATGAAAAAAATGGTCCATTTTCAAATGTTGCGTCTTTTAACGACAATTCACATTTGTACGTGGAAAATCACGTTTAAAGATAAAATGAGATGTTTAAAGTGATTTTCATGCTTCCAGGGGCCTTAAACACGAGATTTGAGGAATGGGTAAAAGTGAATGAAAATGGCCAATTTACTCATTCTGAGGCCTTAAAAACTGTTTCTCCTCCACGGGAAGTGAATTAAGTAATATTTGTAGGCCTTTATTGTTCAAGCGAAAACGCCCGATTTTTGACGAAAGAGATAACCACCCCCCCTTATGACATGCTTCAGAAACTAAAAAAATGGTCCGTTTTCAAATGTTGCCTCTTTGAACTACAATTCACATTTGTACGTGGAAAATCACTTTTAAAGATAAAATGAGATGTTTAAAGTGATTTTCATGCTTCCAGGGGCCTTAAACACAAGATTTGAGGAATGGGTAAAAGTGAATGAAAATGGCCAATTTACTCATTCTGAGGCCTTAAAAAGTGTTTCTCCTCCACGGGAAGTGAATTAAGTAATATTTGTAGGCCTTTATTGTTCAAGCGAAAACGCCCGATTTTTGACGAAAGAGATAACCACCCCCCCTTACGACATGCTTCAGAAACTAAAAAAATGGTCCGTTTTCAAATGTTGCCTCTTTGAACTACAATTCACATTTGTACGTGGAAAATCACTTTTAAAGATAAAATGAGATGTTTAAAGTGATTTTCATGCTTCCATGGGCCTTAAACACGAGATTTGAGGAATGGGTAAAAGTGAATGAAAATGGCCAATTTACTCACTCTGCGGCCTTAAAAAGTGTTTCTCCTCCACGGGAAGTGAATAAAATACCATTTGGAGGCATTTATAGTTCAATCAAAAACGCCTGTTTTTTGGTGAAAGAGATAACCACCCCCCCTTACGACATGCTTCAGAAACAAAACAAATGGTTCATTTTCAAATGTTGCGTCTTTGAACTACAATTCACATTTGTACGTGGATAATCACTTTTAGAGATAAAATTAGATGTTTAAAGTGATTTTCAAGCTTCCAGGGGCCGTAAACACAAGATTTGAGGAATGGGTAAATGTGAATGAAAATGGCCAATTTATGCACTCTGAGGCCTTAAAAAGTTTTTCTCCACCCCAGCAAGTGAATTAAATAACATTTGTAGGCCTTTATTGTTCAATCAAAAACGCCCGAGTTTTTGATGAAAGAGATAACCACCCCCCCTTAGGACATGCTTCAGAAACTAAAAAAATGGTCTGTTTTCAAAAGTTGCCTCTTTGAACTACAATTCACATTTGTACGTGGAAAATCACTTTGAAAGATAAAATGAGATGTTTAAAGTGATTTTCATGCTTCCAGGGGCCTTAAACACAAGATTTGAGGAATGGGTAAAAGTGAATGAAAATGGCCAATTTACTCATTCTGAGGCCTTAAAAAGTGTTTCTCCTCCACGGGAAGTGAATTAAGTAATATTTGTAGGCCTTTATTGTTCAAGCGAAAACGCCCGATTTTTGACGAAAGAGATAACCACCCCCCCTTACGACATGCTTCAGAAACTAAAAAAATGGTCCGTTTTCAAATGTTGCCTCTTTGAACTACAATTCACATTTGTACGTGGAAAATCACTTTTAAAGATAAAATGAGATGTTTAAAGTGATTTTCATGCTTCCAGGGGCCTTAAACACGAGAATTGAGGAATGGGTAAAAGTGAATGAAAATGGCCAATTTACTCACTCTGCGGCCTTAAAAAGTGTTTCTCCTCCATGGGAAGTGAATAAAATACCATTTGGAGGCATTTATAGTTCAATCAAAAACGCCTGTTTTTTTGGTGAAAGAGATAACCACCCCCCCTTACGACATGCTTCAGAAATGAAAAAAATGGTCCATTTTCAAATGTTGCGTCTTTGAACGACAATTCACATTTGTACGTGGAAAATCACGTTTAAAGATAAAATGAGATGTTTAAAGTGATTTTCATGCTTCCAGGGGCCTTAAACACGAGATTTGAGGAATGGGTAAAAGTGAATGAAAATGGCCGATTTACTCACTCTGCGGCCTTAAAAAGTGTTTCTCCTCCACGGGAAGTGAATAAAATACCATTTGGAGGCATTTATAGTTCAATCAAAAACGCCTGTTTTTTGGTGAAAGAGATAACCACCCCCCCTTACGACATGCTTCAGAAACAAAAAAAATGGTTCATTTTCAAATGTTGCGTCTTTGAACTACAATTCACATTTGTACGTGGATAATCACTTTTAGAGATAAAATTAGATGTTTAAAGTGATTTTCAAGCTTCCAGGGGCCGTAAACACAAGATTTGAGGAATGGGTAAATGTGAATGAAAATGGCCAATTTATGCACTCTGAGGCCTTAAAAAGTTTTTCTCCACCCCAGCAAGTGAATTAAATAACATTTGTAGGCCTTTATTGTTCAATCAAAAACGCCCGAGTTTTTGATGAAAGAGATAACCACCCCCCCTTAGGACATGCTTCAGAAACTAAAAAAATGGTCCGTTTTCAAAAGTTGCCTCTTTGAACTACAATTCACATTTGTACGTGGAAAATCACTTTGAAAGATAAAATGAGATGTTTAAAGTGATTTTCATGCTTCCAGGGGCCTTAAACACAAGATTTGAGGAATGGGTAAAAGTGAATGAAAATGGCCAATTTACTCATTCTGAGGCCTTAAAAAGTGTTTCTCCTCCACGGGAAGTGAATTAAGTAATATTTGTAGGCCTTTATTGTTCAAGCTAAAACGCCCGATTTTTGACGAAAGAGATAACCACCCCCCCTTACGACATGCTTCAGAAACTAAAAAAACGGTCTGTTTTCAAATGTGGCCTCTTTGAACTACAATTCACAATTGTACGTGGAAAATCACTTTTAAAGATAAAATGAGATGTTTAAAGTGATTTTCATGCTTCCAGGGGCCTTAAACACGAGATTTGAGGAATAGGTAAAAGTGAATGAAAATGGCCAATTTACTCACTCTGCGGCCTTAAAAAGTGTTTCTCCTCCACAGGAAGTGAATAAAATATCATTTGGAGGCATTTATAGTTCAATCAAAAACGCCTGTTTTTTAGTGAAAGAGATAACCACCCCCCCTTACGACATGCTTCAGAAATGAAAAAAATGTCCATTTTTAAATGTTGCGTCTTTGAACGACAATTCACATTTGTACGTGGAAAATCACGTTTAAAGATAAAATGAGATGTTTAAAGTGATTTTCATGCTTCCAGGGGCCTTAAACACGAGATTTGAGGAATGGGTAAAAGTGAATGAAAATGGCCAATTTACTCACTCTGCGGCCTTAAAAAGTGTTTCTCCTCCACGGGAAGTGAATTAAATAACATTTGTAGGCCTTTATTGTTAAAGCAAAAACGCACGATTTTTGACGAAAGAGATAACCACCCCCCCTTACGACATGCTTCAGAAACTAAAAAAATGGTCTGTTTTCAAATGTTGCCTCTTTGAACTACAATTCACATTTGTACGTGGAAAATCACTTTTAGAGATAAAATTAGATGTTTAAAGTGATTTTCAAGCTTCCAGGGGCCCTAAACACAAGATTTGAGAAATGGGTAAATGTGAATGAAAATGGCCAATTTACTCATTCTGAGGCCTTAAAAAGTGTTTCTCCTCCACGGGAAGTGAATTAAGTAATATTTGTAGGCCTTTATTGTTCAAGCGAAAACGCCCGATTTTTGACGAAAGAGATAACCACCCCCCCTTACGACATGCTTCAGAAACTAAAAAAAATGGTCCGTTTTCAAATGTTGCCTCTTTGAACTACAATTCACATTTGTACGTGGAAAATCACTTTTAAAGATAAAATGAGATGTTTAAAGTGATTTTCATGCTTCCAGGGGCCTTAAACACGAGATTTGAGGAATGGGTAAAAGTGAATGAAAATGGCCAATTTACTCACTCTGAGGCCTTAAAAAGTGTTTCTCCTCCACGGGAAGTGAATAAAATACCATTTGGAGGCATTTATAGTTCAATCAAAAACGCCTGTTTTTTTGGTGAAAGAGATAACCACCCCCCCTTACGACATGCTTCAGAAATGAAAAAAATGGTGCATTTTCAAATGTTGCGTCTTTGAACGACAATTCACATTTGTACGTGGAAAATCACGTTTAAAGATAAAATGAGATGTTTAAAGTGATTTTCATGCTTCCAGGGGCCTTAAACACGAGATTTGAGGAATGGGTAAAAGTGAATGAAAATGGCCAATTTACTCACTCTGCGGCCTTAAAAAGTGTTTCTCCTCCACGGGAAGTGAATTAAATAACATTTGTAGGCCTTTATTGTTAAAGCAAAAACGCCCGATTTTTGACGAAAGAGATAACCACCCCCCCTTACGACATGCTTCAGAAACTAAAAAAATGGTCCGTTTTCAAATGTTGCCTCTTTGAACTACAATTCACATTTGTACGTGGAAAATCACTTTTAGAGATAAAATTAGATGTTTAAAGTGATTTTCAAGCTTCCAGGGGCCCTAAACACAAGATTTGAGAAATGGGTAAATGTGAATGAAAATGGCCAATTTATGCACTCTGAGGCCTTAAAAAGTTTTTCTCCACCCCAGCAAGTGAATTAAATAACATTTGTAGGCCTTTATTGTTCAATCAAAAACGCCCGAGTTTTTGATGAAAGAGATAACCACCCCCCCTTAGGACATGCTTCAGAAACCTAAAAAATGGTCCGTTTTCAAAAGTTGCCTCTTTGAACTACAATTCACATTTGTACGTGGAAAATCACTTTGAAAGATAAAATGAGATGTTTAAAGTGATTTTCATGCTTCCAGGGGCCTTAAACACAAGATTTGAGGAATGGGTAAAAGTGAATGAAAATGGCCAATTTACTCATTCTGAGGCCTTAAAAAGTGTTTCTCCTCCACGGGAAGTGAATTAAGTAATATTTGTAGGCCTTTATTGTTCAAGCGAAAACGCCCGATTTTTGACGAAAGAGATAACCACCCCCCCTTACGACATGCTTCAGAAACTAAAAAAATGGTCCGTTTTCAAATGTTGCCTCTTTGAACTACAATTCACATTTGTACGTGGAAAATCACTTTTAAAGATAAAATGAGATGTTTAAAGTGATTTTCATGCTTCCAGGGGCCTTAAACACGAGATTTGAGGAATGGGTAAAAGTGAATGAAAATGGCCAATTTACTCACTCTGCGGCCTTAAAAAGTGTTTCTCCTCCACGGGAAGTGAATAAAATACCATTTGGAGGCATTTATAGTTCAATCAAAAACGCCTGTTTTTTGGTGAAAGAGATAACCACCCCCCCTTACGACATGCTTCAGAAACAAAAAAAATGGTTCATTTTCAAATGTTGCGTCTTTGAACTACAATTCACATTTGTACGTGGATAATCACTTTTAGAGATAAAATTAGATGTTTAAAGTGATTTTCATGCTTCCAGGGGCCTTAAACACGAGATTTGAGGAATGGGTAAAAGTGAATGAAAATGGCCAATTTACTCACTCTGCGGCCTTAAAAAGTGTTTCTCCTCCACGGGAAGTGAATTAAATAACATTTGTAGGCCTTTATTGTTAAAGCAAAAACGCCCGATTTTTGACGAAAGAGATAACCACCCCCCCTTACGACATGCTTCAGAAACTAAAAAAATGGTCCGTTTTCAAATGTTGCCTCTTTGAACTACAATTCACATTTGTACGTGGAAAATCACTTTTAGAGATAAAATTAGATGTTTAAAGTGATTTTCAAGCTTCCAGGGGCCCTAAACACAAGATTTGAGAAATGGGTAAATGTGAATGAAAATGGCCAATTTATGCACTCTGAGGCCTTAAAAAGTTTTTCTCCACCCCAGCAAGTGAATTAAATAACATTTGTAGGCCTTTATTGTTCAATCAAAAACGCCCGAGTTTTTGATGAAAGAGATAACCACCCCCCCTTAGGACATGCTTCAGAAACTAAAAAAATGGTCCGTTTTCAAAAGTTGCCTCTTTGAACTACAATTCACATTTGTACGTGGAAAATCACTTTGAAAGATAAAATGAGATGTTTAAAGTGATTTTCATGCTTCCAGGGGCCTTAAACACAAGATTTGAGGAATGGGTAAAAGTGAATGAAAATGGCCAATTTACTCGTTCTGAGGCCTTAAAAAGTGTTTCTCCTCCACGGGAAGTGAATTAAGTAATATTTGTAGGCCTTTATTGTTCAAGCTAAAACGCCAAATTTTTGACGAAAGAGATAACCACCCCCCCTTACGACATGCTTCAGAAACTAAAAAAACGGTCCATTTTCAAATGTGGCCTCTTTGAACTACAATTCACAATTGTACGTGGAAAATCACTTTTAAAGATAAAATGAGATGTTTAAAGTGATTTTCATGCTTCCAGGGGCCTTAAACACGAGATTTGAGGAATGGGTAAAAGTGAATGAAAATGGCCAATTTACTCACTCTGCGGCCTTAAAAAGTGTTTCTCCTCCACAGGAAGTGAATAAAATACCATTTGGAGGCATTTATAGTTCAATCAAAAACGCCTGTTTTTAAGTGAAAGAGATAACCACCCCCCCTTACGACATGCTTCAGAAATGAAAAAAATGTCCATTTTTAAATGTTGCGTCTTTGAACGACAATTCACATTTGTACGTGGAAAATCACGTTTAAAGATAAAATTAGATGTTTAAAGTGATTTTCATGCTTCCAGGGGCCTTAAACACGAGATTTGAGGAATGGGTAAAAGTGAATGAAAATGGCCAATTTACTCACTCTGCGGCCTTAAAAAGTGTTTCTCCTCCACGGGAAGTGAATTAAATAACATTCGTAGGCCTTTATTGTTAAAGCAAAAACGCCCGATTTTTGATGAAAGAGATAACCACCCCCCCTTACGACATGCTTCAGAAACTAAAAAAATGGTCCGTTTTCAAATGTTGCCTCTTTGAACTACAATTCACATTTGTACGTGGAAAATCACTTTTAAAGATAAAATGAGATGTTTAAAGTGATTTTCATGCTTCCAGGGGCCTTAAACACGAGATTTGAGGAATGGGTAAAAGTGAATGAAAATGGCCAATTTACTCACTCTGCGGCCTTAAAAAGTGTTTCTCCTCCACGGGAAGTGAATAAAATACCATTTGGAGGCATTTATAGTTCAATCAAAAACGCCTGTTTTTTTGGTGAAAGAGATAACCACCCCCCCTTACGACATGCTTCAGAAATGAAAAAAATGGTCCATTTTCAAATGTTGCGTCTTTTAACGACAATTCACATTTGTACGTGGATAATCACTTTTAGAGATAAAATTAGATGTTTAAAGTGATTTTCAAGCTTCCAGGGGCCGTAAACACAAGATTTGAGGAATGGGTAAATGTGAATGAAAATGGCCAATTTATGCACTCTGAGGCCTTAAAAAGTTTTTCTCCACCCCAGCAAGTGAATTAAATAACATTTGTAGGCCTTTATTGTTCAATCAAAAACGCCCGAGTTTTTGATGAAAGAGATAACCACCCCCCCTTAGGACATGCTTCAGAAACTAAAAAAATGGTCTGTTTTCAAAAGTTGCCTCTTTGAACTACAATTCACATTTGTACGTGGAAAATCACTTTGAAAGATAAAATGAGATGTTTAAAGTGATTTTCATGCTTCCAGGGGCCTTAAACACAAGATTTGAGGAATGGGTAAAAGTGAATGAAAATGGCCAATTTACTCATTCTGAGGCCTTAAAAAGTGTTTTTCCTCCACGGGAAGTGAATTAAGTAATATTTGTAGGCCTTTATTGTTCAAGCTAAAACGCCCGATTTTTGACGAAAGAGATAACCACCCCCCCTTACGACATGCTTCAGAAACTAAAAAAACGGTCCGTTTTCAAATGTGGCCTCTTTGAACTACAATTCACAATTGTACGTGGAAAATCACTTTTAAAGATAAAATGAGATGTTTAAAGTGATTTTCATGCTTCCAGGGGCCTTAAACACGAGATTTGAGGAATGGGTAAAAGTGAATGAAAATGGCCAATTTACTCACTCTGCGGCCTTAAAAAGTGTTTCTCCTCCACAGGAAGTGAATAAAATATCATTTGGAGGCATTTATAGTTCAATCAAAAACGCCTGTTTTTTAGTGAAAGAGATAACCACCCCCCCTTACGACATGCTTCAGAAATGAAAAAAATGTCCATTTTTAAATGTTGCGTCTTTGAACGACAATTCACATTTGTACGTGGAAAATCACGTTTAAAGATAAAATGAGATGTTTAAAGTGATTTTCATGCTTCCAGGGGCCTTAAACACGAGATTTGAGGAATGGGTAAAAGTGAATGAAAATGGCCAATTTACTCACTCTGCGGCCTTAAAAAGTGTTTCTCCTCCACGGGAAGTGAATTAAATAACATTTGTAGGCCTTTATTGTTAAAGCAAAAACGCACGATTTTTGACGAAAGAGATAACCACCCCACCTTACGACATGCTTCAGAAACTAAAAAAAATGGTCCGTTTTCAAATGTTGCCTCTTTGAACTACAATTCACATTTGTACGTGGAAAATCACTTTTAAAGATAAAATGAGATGTTTAAAGTGATTTTCATGCTTCCAGGGGCCTTAAACACGAGATTTGAGGAATGGGTAAAAGTGAATGAAAATGGCCAATTTACTCACTCTGAGGCCTTAAAAAGTGTTTCTCCTCCACGGGAAGTGAATAAAATACCATTTGGAGGCATTTATAGTTCAATCAAAAACGCCTGTTTTTTTGGTGAAAGAGATAACCACCCCCCCTTACGACATGCTTCAGAAATGAAAAAAATGGTGCATTTTCAAATGTTGCGTCTTTGAACGACAATTCACATTTGTACGTGGAAAATCACGTTTAAAGATAAAATGAGATGTTTAAAGTGATTTTCATGCTTCCAGGGGCCTTAAACACGAGATTTGAGGAATGGGTAAAAGTGAATGAAAATGGCCAATTTACTCACTCTGCGGCCTTAAAAAGTGTTTCTCCTCCACGGGAAGTGAATTAAATAACATTTGTAGGCCTTTATTGTTAAAGCAAAAACGCCCGATTTTTGACGAAAGAGATAACCACCCCCCCTTACGACATGCTTCAGAAACTAAAAAAATGGTCCGTTTTCAAATGTTGCCTCTTTGAACTACAATTCACATTTGTACGTGGAAAATCACTTTTAGAGATAAAATTAGATGTTTAAAGTGATTTTCAAGCTTCCAGGGGCCCTAAACACAAGATTTGAGAAATGGGTAAATGTGAATGAAAATGGCCAATTTATGCACTCTGAGGCCTTAAAAAGTTTTTCTCCACCCCAGCAAGTGAATTAAATAACATTTGTAGGCCTTTATTGTTCAATCAAAAACGCCCGAGTTTTTGATGAAAGAGATAACCACCCCCCCTTAGGACATGCTTCAGAAACCTAAAAAATGGTCCGTTTTCAAAAGTTGCCTCTTTGAACTACAATTCACATTTGTACGTGGAAAATCACTTTGAAAGATAAAATGAGATGTTTAAAGTGATTTTCATGCTTCCAGGGGCCTTAAACACAAGATTTGAGGAATGGGTAAAAGTGAATGAAAATGGCCAATTTACTCATTCTGAGGCCTTAAAAAGTGTTTCTCCTCCACGGGAAGTGAATTAAGTAATATTTGTAGGCCTTTATTGTTCAAGCGAAAACGCCCGATTTTTGACGAAAGAGATAACCACCCCCCCTTACGACATGCTTCAGAAACTAAAAAAATGGTCCGTTTTCAAATGTTGCCTCTTTGAACTACAATTCACATTTGTACGTGGAAAATCACTTTTAAAGATAAAATGAGATGTTTAAAGTGATTTTCATGCTTCCAGGGGCCTTAAACACGAGATTTGAGGAATGGGTAAAAGTGAATGAAAATGGCCAATTTACTCACTCTGCGGCCTTAAAAAGTGTTTCTCCTCCACGGGAAGTGAATAAAATACCATTTGGAGGCATTTATAGTTCAATCAAAAACGCCTGTTTTTTGGTGAAAGAGATAACCACCCCCCCTTACGACATGCTTCAGAAACAAAAAAAATGGTTCATTTTCAAATGTTGCGTCTTTGAACTACAATTCACATTTGTACGTGGATAATCACTTTTAGAGATAAAATTAGATGTTTAAAGTGATTTTCATGCTTCCAGGGGCCTTAAACACGAGATTTGAGGAATGGGTAAAAGTGAATGAAAATGGCCAATTTACTCACTCTGCGGCCTTAAAAAGTGTTTCTCCTCCACGGGAAGTGAATTAAATAACATTTGTAGGCCTTTATTGTTAAAGCAAAAACGCCCGATTTTTGACGAAAGAGATAACCACCCCCCCTTACGACATGCTTCAGAAACTAAAAAAATGGTCCGTTTTCAAATGTTGCCTCTTTGAACTACAATTCACATTTGTACGTGGAAAATCACTTTTAGAGATAAAATTAGATGTTTAAAGTGATTTTCAAGCTTCCAGGGGCCCTAAACACAAGATTTGAGAAATGGGTAAATGTGAATGAAAATGGCCAATTTATGCACTCTGAGGCCTTAAAAAGTTTTTCTCCACCCCAGCAAGTGAATTAAATAACATTTGTAGGCCTTTATTGTTCAATCAAAAACGCCCGAGTTTTTGATGAAAGAGATAACCACCCCCCCTTAGGACATGCTTCAGAAACTAAAAAAATGGTCCGTTTTCAAAAGTTGCCTCTTTGAACTACAATTCACATTTGTACGTGGAAAATCACTTTGAAAGATAAAATGAGATGTTTAAAGTGATTTTCATGCTTCCAGGGGCCTTAAACACAAGATTTGAGGAATGGGTAAAAGTGAATGAAAATGGCCAATTTACTCATTCTGAGGCCTTAAAAAGTGTTTCTCCTCCACGGGAAGTGAATTAAGTAATATTTGTAGGCCTTTATTGTTCAAGCTAAAACGCCAAATTTTTGACGAAAGAGATAACCACCCCCCCTTACGACATGCTTCAGAAATTAAAAAAACGGTCCATTTTCAAATGTGGCCTCTTTGAACTACAATTCACAATTGTACGTGGAAAATCACTTTTAAAGATAAAATGAGATGTTTAAAGTGATTTTCATGCTTCCAGGGGCCTTAAACACGAGATTTGAGGAATGGGTAAAAGTGAATGAAAATGGCCAATTTACTCACTCTGCGGCCTTAAAAAGTGTTTCTCCTCCACAGGAAGTGAATAAAATACCATTTGGAGGCATTTATAGTTCAATCAAAAACGCCTGTTTTTTAGTGAAAGAGATAACCACCCCCCCTTACGACATGCTTCAGAAATGAAAAAAATGTCCATTTTTAAATGTTGCGTCTTTGAACGACAATTCACATTTGTACGTGGAAAATCACGTTTAAAGATAAAATTAGATGTTTAAAGTGATTTTCATGCTTCCAGGGGCCTTAAACACGAGATTTGAGGAATGGGTAAAAGTGAATGAAAATGGCCAATTTACTCACTCTGCGGCCTTAAAAAGTGTTTCTCCTCCACGGGAAGTGAATTAAATAACATTTGTAGGCCTTTATTGTTAAAGCAAAAACGCCCGATTTTTGACGAAAGAGATAACCACCCCCCCTTACGACATGCTTCAGAAACTAAAAAAATGGTCCGTTTTCAAATGTTGCCTCTTTGAACTACAATTCACATTTGTACGTGGAAAATCACTTTTAGAGATAAAATTAGATGTTTAAAGTGATTTTCAAGCTTCCAGGGGCCCTAAACACAAGATTTGAGAAATGGGTAAAAGTGAATGAAAATGGCCAATTTACTCACTCTGAGGCCTTAAAATGTGTTTCTCCTCCACGGGAAGTGAATAAAATAACATTTGGAGGCCTTTATTGTTCAATCAAAAACGCCAGTTTTTTGTGAAAGAGTTAACCACCCCCCCTTACGACATGCTTCAGAAACGAAAAAAATGGTTCATTTTCAAATGTTGCGTCTTTGAACTACAATTCAGATTTGTACGTGGATAATCACTTTTAGAGATAAAATTAGATGTTTAAAGTGATTTTCAAGCTTCCAGGGGCCGTAAACACAAGATTTGAGGAATGGGTAAATGTGAATGAAAATGGCCAATTTATGCACTCTGAGGCCTTAAAAAGTTTTTCTCCACCCCAGCAAGTGAATTAAATAACATTTGTAGGCCTTTATTGTTCAATCAAAAACGCCCGAGTTTTTGATGAAAGAGATAACCACCCCCCCTTAGGACATGCTTCAGAAACTAAAAAAATGGTCCGTTTTCAAAAGTTGCCTCTTTGAACTACAATTCACATTTGTACGTGGAAAATCACTTTGAAAGATAAAATGAGATGTTTAAAGTGATTTTCATGCTTCCAGGGGCCTTAAACACAAGATTTGAGGAATGGGTAAAAGTGAATGAAAATGGCCAATTTACTCATTCTGAGGCCTTAAAAAGTGTTTCTCCTCCACGGGAAGTGAATTAAGTAATATTTGTAGGCCTTTATTGTTCAAGCGAAAACACCCGATTTTTGACGAAAGAGATAACCACCCCCCCTTACGACATGCTTCAGAAACTAAAAAAATGGTCCGTTTTCAAATGTTGCCTCTTTGAACTACAATTCACATTTGTACGTGGAAAATCACTTTTAAAGATAAAATGAGATGTTTAAAGTGATTTTCATGCTTCCAGGGGCCTTAAACACGAGATTTGAGGAATGGGTAAAAGTGAATGAAAATGGCCAATGTACTCACTCTGCGGCCTTAAAAAGTGTTTCTCCTCCCCGGGAAGTGAATAAAATACCATTTGGAGGCATTTATAGTTCAATCAAAAACGCCTGTTTTTTTGGTGAAAGAGATAACCACCCCCCCTTACGACATGCCTCAGAAATGAAAAAAATGGTCCATTTTCAAATGTTGCGTCTTTTAACGACAATTCACATTTGTACGTGGAAAATCACGTTTAAAGATAAAATGAGATGTTTAAAGTGATTTTCATGCTTCCATGGGCCTTAAACACGAGATTTGAGGAATGGGTAAAAGTGAATGAAAATGGCCAATTTACTCACTCTGCGGCCTTAAAAAGTGTTTCTCCTCCACGGGAAGTGAATTAAATAACATTTGTAGGCCTTTATTGTTCAATCAAAAACGCCCGAGTTTTTGATGAAAGAGATAACCACCCCCCCTTAGGACATGCTTCAGAAACTAAAAAAATGGTCCGTTTTCAAATGTTGCCTCTTTGAACTACAATTCACATTTGTACGTGGAAAATCACTTTTAGAGATAAAATTAGATGTTTAAAGTGATTTTCAAGCTTCCAGGGGCCCTAAACACAAGATTTGAGAAATGGGTAAATGTGAATGAAAATGGCCAATTTATGCACTCTGAGGCCTTAAAAAGTTTTTCTCCACCCCAGCAAGTGAATTAAATAACATTTGTAGGCCTTTATTGTTCAATCAAAAACGCCCGAGTTTTTGATGAAAGAGATAACCACCCCCCCTTAGGACATGCTTCAGAAACTAAAAAAATGGTCCGTTTTCAAAAGTTGCCTCTTTGAACTACAATTCACATTTGTACGTGGAAAATCACTTTGAAAGATAAAATGAGATGTTTAAAGTGATTTTCATGCTTCCAGGGGCCTTAAACACAAGATTTGAGGAATGGGTAAAAGTGAATGAAAATGGCCAATTTACTCATTCTGAGGCCTTAAAAAGTGTTTCTCCTCCACGGGAAGTGAATTAAGTAATATTTGTAGGCCTTTATTGTTCAAGCGAAAACGCCCGATTTTTGACGAAAGAGATAACCACCCCCCCTTACGACATGCTTCAGAAACTAAAAAAATGGTCCGTTTTCAAATGTTGCCTCTTTGAACTACAATTCACATTTGTACGTGGAAAATCACTTTTAAAGATAAAATGAGATGTTTAAAGTGATTTTCATGCTTCCAGGGGCCTTAAACACGAGATTTGAGGAATGGGTAAAAGTGAATGAAAATGGCCAATTTACTTACTCTGCGGCCTTAAAAAGTGTTTCTCCTCCACGGGAAGTGAATAAAATACCATTTGGAGGCATTTATAGTTCAATCAAAAACGCCTGTTTTTTTGGTGAAAGAGATAACCACCCCCCCTTACGACATGCTTCAGAAATGAAAAAAATGGTCCATTTTCAAATGTTGCGTCTTTTAACGACAATTCACATTTGTACGTGGAAAATCACGTTTAAAGATAAAATGAGATGTTTAAAGTGATTTTCATGCTTCCAGGGGCCTTAAACACGAGATTTGAGGAATGGGTAAAAGTGAATGAAAATGGCCAATTTACTCATTCTGAGGCCTTAAAAAGTGTTTCTCCTCCACGGGAAGTGAATTAAGTAATATTTGTAGGCCTTTATTGTTCAAGCGAAAACGCCCGATTTTTGACGAAAGAGATAACCACCCCCCCTTACGACATGCTTCAGAAACTAAAAAAATGGTCCGTTTTCAAATGTTGCCTCTTTGAACTACAATTCACATTTGTACGTGGAAAATCACTTTTAAAGATAAAATGAGATGTTTAAAGTGATTTTCATGCTTCCAGGGGCCTTAAACACGAGAATTGAGGAATGGGTAAAAGTGAATGAAAATGGCCAATTTACTCACTCTGCGGCCTTAAAAAGTGTTTCTCCTCCATGGGAAGTGAATAAAATACCATTTGGAGGCATTTAT